>NC_060144.1:117783070-118086100 GCF_021461385.2 Schistocerca piceifrons
ATTGTTCGCTTTCATTCACTCTTGTGTATCCAGCCCTAATAACAACGAATTCACACCTTGGGTAACGTTATAATTTATATTACGTAAATCTGAAGTGTGTCTCAACATTGCCAGTATTTCCCTTAACGCTACGATTCTGAATACAGATCTACGGTCAGTGGCTATGGAACGAGGAAACTCGGATTGCTGTTTGCTCCGTCGTTTGGCTACGTTTTATAAAATTCAGTCTTTCCGTCGTTGGTTTGTTAGTGGAAGATCTTACCTTTTCTGTCTTACCTCACTCAACGTCTTTCAGCTGACAAATATGTCGGATTTAGCTGGCTTCAACGTCTCCTGCAGCCGTCAGGTCACATCCCCCTTCCGTGCGAGTAATCAACTAGAAGTAGAATGCCTTTCCATTGTCAAGACGCTTAGTTTTCACCCTATATTAATCTCCCTAATTTAGAACAAAGTTTTAAAACTGAAAAAAGTTAGTAAATTGTTATCTTTGAGATTTTTTTGCTGTGTTTGGTTAATGGTGTGCTTTCGGGTGTTCTGCCGAGTTGTTGGTTCAAATGGCTCTGAGCACTATGGGACTTAACTTCCGAGGTCATCAGTCCCCTAGAACTTAGAAGTACTTAAACCTAACTAACCTAAGGACATCACGCACATCCATGCCCGAGGCAGGATTCGAACCTGCGACCGTAGCGGTCGCGCGGTTCCATATTGTAGCGCCTAGAACCGCTCGGCCACTCCGGCCGGCGCCGAGTTGTTGTTTCCATTTTATGTACAATATTTAGATGAGTGAGCGAACCGTCTTATTCAGGTGCTGCGCTTTTTGCAGCTTGGACTCCGACCATACTGTGAGTTACTGTTGGTCTCACGACTCCCGAAGCCTACTACGCCCTTACGTGCTCTTTTGTTGGTCAGAATTTCCCCTGATCGTCTGTAAAACGCAAATTCTCTCAACATATCCAAGCCCTGGTGGATGTGAAGTCTAGGGAATCACACCACCCACGAACAGTGTCCCGAAGGAATGGGTACACAGATCGTCAAACTGAATAGGTGTTGCAATGAAAATCGAGAACTTCTGGAGTAAGAAGGTGACTGAGACAGAATAAGAGAAAGCAAGAATCCCTCATTTATCTTATGCTGGCCTAATCTCCGGAAATATCGGTAAACTCCAACTTTTTATCTTCCCTTCAACGAAGATAAAAAGTCTTCTTTGTTATGTTAAAGACGATCTAGGTCTCTGAAAGCCGACTGTGTATCTCATTTCACTCAAATGCGACAAGTCTTACGTGATGCAGACTATCAGGAAAGTCGAGGAGAGATGCGACGAGCAACAGCGACACACTTGACTAAAACTACTAAGCAAATCAACTTTCGCCGAGCGCTGCCTCGAATACAATCATGGAATGAAATAAGATGGGACCAATACCGTGGTGCAGATGCCAAGTTCCTGGTACAGCACAGTTTACAAGCCTATCGAGACAAAGATACTGGAAAACCTAACAAGTAGGGACAGTGGTTTCAATTTAAACAAGGCTTCGAGTGCACCACTCAGTGTATTTAATTCTAGTCGGCTATCGTATCTACCAGAGCTGGAAAACGCTGAGAGAATTTGCGTTTATTGGAACATCAGTGTCGGTTTGTTCACCTGCCAAACACATTTTTCCATAAACACATTGCGATATGAACTACATTTGGGCTGTTACTTCCTTCCGGCCACGGGAAATTTTCTTCTATGAGAGCCAAGATTCCATCGATTCGACATTTCCTGGCAGCGTCTTTGGTGTATTTGTTCAGCCCAGGACAGATGTTTCCTGTGTCCAAGTTGAGAGCCTATGGTTAAGAGAGGTATGCTAACCCGTCTGCCTAGACATAGTTAATGGAAAGTCTCCAGGAAGACCTCTTCTTGCACTAGCAGTAAGCCTCCGCTTCTCGCAAGCTGCCGTTATGAACTGAATAGTACACAAGGTGAACATTAATAAAACCGACAGATTTCAGGGGCGGTTTCCAGATTGGACATGGAGGAAAAAAAGATCCTACGAACATGTGTCTGAAAATGCATCGTTGCCACGGTAAATGGCGCTGACGATCGAAAGTTCCTCTACCCACGTTTCGTGCGTTCGTTGCGTGCTGCATGCTGTATGATTGACGCAGGGTACTGTAAGCAGTGCAGAAGAACGCTGAAGATTAGATGGGTAGATCACATACCTAATGAGGAGGTATTGAAGAGGATTGGGTAGAACAGAAAGTTGTGGCACAACTTGACTAGAAGAAGGGATTGGATGGTAGGACATGTACTGAGGCATCAAAGGATCACCAATTTAGTACTGGAGGGCAGCGTGGAGGGTAAAAATCGTAGAGGGAGACCAAACGATGAATACGCTAAGCAGATTCAGAAAGATTTGGTTGCAGTAGGTACTGGGAGATGAAGAAGCTTGCACAGGATAGAGTAGCATGGAGAGCTGCATCAAAGTAGTCTCTGGATTGAAGACTACAACAACAACTGTAAGCAGCAGAACGGTCCGGTAATCATGTCGGGAACAAGGGGAGATACAGCTCGTGTACGGCTGAGCAGATAGAAACGTTCGAGAGACAGCACGGCTATACCAAAACAAGTACCTTCACAGACACCAACCACACCACACAACATTTCATTCCATTTTCGGGCATTTTTAAGATCATGGGTCCTTTCAGACAGACGAACATGCAGGGAGACGGCCGTCTGTGTGTATCGTGTCAAGGATGCATTTCCGGACACATGTTCATACGACCTTTTTTCCTCCGTTTCCACTCAGGAATGCGTCCCTGCAGTTTGTCGGTTTTATTAACGTTCACCCTGTATAGTGCCTGCACCAGTGTTTAGTATCCAGTCACACACACCCAGCCACGCGGGATTAGCCGAGCAGTCTCAGGCGCTGCAGTCATGGACTGTGAGGCTGGTCCCGGTGGAGGTTCGAGTCCTCCCTCGGGGATGGGTGTGTGTGTTTGTCCTTAGGATAATTTAGGTTAAGTCGTGTGTAAGCTTACGGACTGATTTCACACAGCCGGCCGGTGTGGCCGAGCGGTTCTCGGCGATTCAGTCTGGAACTGAGCGACCGCTGCGGTCGCAAGTTCGAATCCTGCCTCGGGCATGGATGTGTGTGATGCCCTTAGGTTAGTTAAGTAGCTCTAAGTTCTAGGGGACTGATGGCTTCAGATGTTAAGTCCCATAGTGCTCAGAGCCAGAGCCAGATTTCACACACATCTGAACATCAGCAACACACACCCATTTCTGTCATGTTGACACAGAACTGCTGCAACCTGGAACACGAAACTACGCTACAAACCAATAATTAAGGAACGAACAAAGACAGAATACGCTTTGACTTCCCGTTAACGAGTCTGGGAGTCCAGACCGGGAACTCAAGGAACAGAATTTTTCAGAAAATTTTTTGGCGCACCCTTCAAACACAGAATCGGGATGAAATGAAAATACCAGGAACTATATTCAAGCACTGAAAAAATTTCCTACACCTTCAAGATGATGTAACCGAAAATTTACCGGCACGTTATCAGAATGAACAATTCTTTACTTATCAAAGGCTCTCAGTCACAACTTTTCTAAATGAAAATCATGGGCAAGTGGTTGCTTGAATTTGGAGACATTAGTACACAATTATCACACTGGACACTGTACACGGAAGTAGTAGACTCAAGATCAAAGCTTTGTGGGAACACCATCCTCACCATCTAAAAAAAAAAAAAAAACTATATTGTGGAAGAGGGAAAGAATACCAGCTGGTAGTTCAAAAGAGTGAAGGAGAAGAAAGGAAGTACATCTGCTGATTATGTTCCTTCGCGCTCATCAGTTGGACATAATGAAATAAAAAAAATTGAAAACATTGCAGTGATAACTGCTGATAAGAAAGAACTCGATCTCTTTGCTACAGATTGCAGAATACACCATTACAAATGGAGGGTAGAGGGTTAAATTTTTATTTTCTATGTTCCTGATCAATTGCTACGGTGGTCTACTAACCACGGAAGGAGTAGCCGTTGACGTGGCCTCCAGAGCGTGACAACTGTTACCTAACACCCGGAAAGCATTATGCACCTCGTCAATGGGAGCCGGCCGAGCGAAAACGACGCCGACGGTTCGCTACGGGTAGCGCTTCCTCACTGTCTTGTCGCCAGTAGCGACCTGCAAATTTTTGCTGATGGGGAAAGCTGGCCCCCAGTAGCTGCAATGCTGAAAGTCCAGTGAAGTTTCAGAGTCTTCTTCCTGCTTGATTCCATTTGTAATGGCATCGGATTTGTCCATAAAATAAAATTTTCACAGCCATTCAGTCTGTACCATAGCAGATCCGTAAATGAACAACCATATAGTAAACTGGATATCAAGGAGAAAGTAGACATAAAATCCAAGACGCTATGATTCCGGACTCGGTCATGTATTTGCTACGCCCAATCCCTTCTCCTAACTGGGAAGCAACGCAATCATCTGGTTTTACCACGGCTGGCAACAGAGTGCTGTATGCCAAGCACATGGTTCACAGAATTTTTTTTCATTCAGGAACGCTACACTCCTCATTATCAGATTTTCGGAAAAATATCATCCACACATTTCCCAAGATAGCAAGGGCAGATAAGAGCGCGAACTGTAGCATAATCAGCTTAACGGCTGATGCATCCAAGTCGCTGACAAGAATAATATATAGAATAACGGGAAAGAAAACCTGAAGTGGCCGTAGATAGCGGTCAAGTGCGCGTGAAGTGTGCCTGCTTGTGTGAATGTGTGTGTGTTTTGCTTTCTGATGGTTCAAATGGCTCTGAGCACTATGGGACTTACCAGCTGAGGTCATCAGTCCCCTAGACTTAGAACTACTTAAACCTAACTAACCTAAGGACATCACACACATCCATACCCGTGGCAGGATTCGAACCTGCGACCGTAGCAGCCGCGTGGTTCCGTACTGAAGCCCTTAGAACCGCTCGGGCACCGCGACCGGCCTCTGCTTTCTCTTTTCAAGAAAGATTTGGTCGAAAACTTATTGTGTAACAATCTTTTCGTTTTGCCTCTATGCAGCTCAATGTGTCGTCTTTACGGTAAGCAGCAATGTGTTCTTTTCATAACTGTTGATATTCCAACCTCGACTTTCCATTGTTTAAAACTGAGGTTCTGTTAGATGACGATTAGTTTGGCTTTAGGAAATGTAAGGGCACCGGAGAGGCTATTCTGACCTTTGCGACGATAGCAGAAGTGAGACTTGAAAAAAATTCAAACACTATTATAGGATGCGTCGACATGGCAGAAGAGTTAGACAATGTAAAATGGTGTAAGACGTTCAAAATTCTGAGGAAAATAGGAGTAAGCTGTAAGAAAAGACGGACAGTATGCAAGATGTGCAAAAACCAAGAGGGAACGAAAATAATGGAAGGCAAAGAACGAAGTACTTGTATTAAAAAGGGTTATAAGGTAGTTATGTAAGCTTTAGCCTCTGATGTTAACTCTGAAGCAGTGACGGCAATTAAAGAAATGTTACAGAGTGTGATTAAAATTCAAGGTGAAAGTATATCAATGGTAAGATTCACTGATGCGAGATGGACGAAGCAAGTAGATTAGCACAGGCAAAGAGGGATTTCCTGGCCGAGAGAAGTCTGGTAGTGTCAGATATCGCACTTAATCTAAGGAAGATATTTCTTAGAATGGACATTTCCAGCACGCCATTGTTTGCTAGTGAATCGTGGACGGTGGGGAAACCGGAAAAGGAGAATATCGAAGTATTTGAGATGTGGTGTAATAGAAGTATGTTGAAAATTAGGTGGACTGATGAAATAAGGAATGAAGAAACTTTATGCAGAATCGCGAAGAAAGGAACACGAATGGAAACACTGACAAGAAGGGAAGGGCACCTTTTAATACATCAGGGAATAGCTTCCATGGTGCTAGAGGGAGCTATAGAGGGTAAAAACCGATATAGGAAGACAGTGATTGAAAGACATCCAACAAATTATAGAGGACAAATCGTGCAAGTGCTTCTCTGAGATGAATAAGTTGACACAAGAGAGGAATCCGTCAGCAACTATTTTGACAAACTATCGGTAATGAAAACTGAGCACTCGGAAGCAGTAGTTTCTTATGAGTTTCTTATGAACGCATTTTCTCTCATCATACACGACCAGTAGCTCGCTGTGTACTATCTTTTCACACGTCCAATCACCGGAGTATAGTAATTACAGTATCTTGTGCAGTCTCCTCCACTTCCAATACAGTCCTGCAATTTTTCTTGGAGACGATCAGTGGTGTGTCGGATGATATACTCGGAGATGGGCAACACGCTGCCCCAACGCGTCAGTACAGATATGCTGCTCCAACGAGTAGTTACGGATGGCCACGGGATGTCGAGGGTGACGCGGCTACCCACAGCATCCTACGAATATTTTGTGGACGACCGGCCAGGTAACTACGTAGGCACGGAAGATGACGGACTTCTTGGAAACATTATGTGCATGGTGTGATGTAATTGTCCTAACTGAGAAGTTAATTGTTGTTTTTGTTGTGGCCGTCAGTCTGTGGCTCTCCACGCTCGTCCGCGCACTGTGAGCCTACATTCATAAATCTTTATTTGTGGCATATCCACAACTGCTCTTGAACATCTTCAATAGTGAACACAATTGCAAAAGCTTTTATTCACCAAAGTCTTACCGACAGAAGTCGCAGTACACTACCATGTTTCCTGCTGTGTAAGACTTCTGTTCAAATAGTTCAAATGGCTCTGAGCACTATGGGACTTAACATCTATGGTCGTCAGTACCCTAGAACTTAGAACTACTTAAACCTAACTAACCTATGGACAGCACACAACACCCAGTCACCACGAGGCGGAGAAAATCCCTGACCCCGCCGGGGATCGAACCCGGGCGTGGGAAGCGAGAACGCTACCGCACGATCACAAGCTGCGGACTGACTTCTGCCGATAAAAGTATTTTACAACTGATAATGTTCAAATGTGTGTGAAATCTGATGGGACTTAACTGCTAAGGTCATCAGTCCCTAAACTTACTCACTACTTATCCTAAACTATCCTAAGGACAAACACACACACACCCTTGCCCGAGGGAGGACTCGAACCTTCGCCGGATCAGCCGCACAGTCCATGACTGCAGCACCTTAGACCGGTATTTTACAACTGTGGTGAATTGGTTTGGCATGTGTAGCCTGCTGTGTTCGAGCATTGGACAGCACCTACAATTATCTACAGATCCCTTCTTTTAGTCAAGCTCTGCCATAAACTTCTATTTTCCACAAATTCGATTCAGTACCTCCCCGTTAGTTATTCGATCTTCCTATCTAATTTTCAGCATTCTGCTCGAGCATCACATTCCATACGCTTCTATTCTCTTCTTGTCTGAACCTCTTACCGTCCATGTTTGATTTCCACACAAGGCTACACAGCAGACTAATGCCTTCAGAAAGGACTTTCAGCCACGTAAATTGATATTAGATCTTAACAGATTCTTCTTCTCAGAAATGTTTACCGAGTGAGGTGGCGCAGTGGTTAGCACACTTCATTCGGGAGAACGTCGCTTCAATCCCGCGTCCAGCCATCCTGATTTAGGTTTCCCGTGATTTCTCTAGATCTCTTTAGGCAAATGCCGGAATGGTTCCTTTGAAAGGGCATGGCCGATTTCTTTCACCATCCTTCCCTAATCCAAGCTTGTGCTCCGTTTCTAATGACATCGTTGTCGACGGGACGTTAAACACTAATCTCCTCCTCAGAAATGCTTTTGCTGATATAGCCAGTCTGGATTTATCTCCTTTCCACTTCGGCCGTCGTCGATATTTTGCTGCTCCAACAGCAAAAGTCATCTAGTACTTTTAGTTCGCATTTTGTATTATGATTCCTTAAGCATTATTTGATTTAATTCGATTACATTCCATTAGCTTTGCTTCACTTTTGTTGGCAGTTATAATCCCTTCTCACGAGGCTACCCATTTCATTCAACTGCTCTGTCTCTGACAGATTGACAATGCCATCGGTTTATCTCAAAGCTTTTATTTTTTTGTCTCTGAACTTTAATTCTGTCTCCACTTCTCCCATTTGTTACTTTCACTCCTTGCTTAGTGTACAGACTGGGTAAAACTAGGAATAGCCTGCACTCCTTCATTATTCCCTTCTCAACCACTGCTTCCGTTTCAAGTCCTTCGACTCTTGCAACTTGAGTCTGGGTTCTGTACAAGTTGTAAACAATCTTTCGCTCGCTGTATTTTACCCCTGCTACACTCAGAATTTCCAAGAGTGCGTTCCAAAAAATGGTTCAAATGGCTCTGAGTACTATGGGACTTAACATCTGAGGTCATCAGTCCCCTGGAACTTAGAACATCTTAAACCTAACTAACCTAAGAACATCACACAATCCATGCCCGAGGCAGGATTCGAACCTGCGACCGTAGCGGTCGCGCGGTTCCAGACTGAAGTGCCTAGAACCGCTCGACCACTGCGGCCGGCAGTGCGTTTTAGTTAACGCTGTCAGAAGCTCTTTCTAAATCTACAAATGTTGTCAATCGAGGTTTGCTTTCTTTAATCTATCTTCTAAGACAAGTCGTGTAGTCAGTATTGCCCCGCGTGTTCCTACATTTCTCCGAAACACAGACTATTTTTTTCGAGGCCGATTTCTGCCAGTTTTTCATTCTTCTGTAAATAATTGTGTCATTATTTTGCAATCATGACTTATCGAAATGATTGTTAGGTAATATTCAGACTTGGCAGCATCCAATTTCTTTAGAATTGGAATTCTGCTTGAAGTCTGAGGATATTTCGCCTGTCTTATTTATCTTGCGCAGAAGGTGTAATAGTTTCGTCGTGGCATACTCTCCCGAGGATATCAATAATTCCGAGGATCTCCAGATATTAACGAACGTACTTTCCATTTTCGAGTTAATTATCTTCTAATATTAGCGAACGTAATTAACTCGGAAATGGACAATATAAATATCATAGCCTATACAGAAATCTTGCATGGATCATGTCTAAGTGCCGACTGGCTGATTTTGTGAAAGTTAGTGAAGTATGCCGTCTATGTGCCCGCCCTTCCAACAACTTGGCTAGAATTCTGTCAACGCAAAGCAGAAGCTGAGAAAACATTAAGTGCAGACACGCTCACAAAAATGTGCGACAACTTTGACTGTCGTCAAATTTTAGTTTATCAGAAACAAATCCAACAGGCCGCCTTTAGTGATGCTTAAATTTTTATTCCACCTTGACCGGTTTCGAGTCGGCCAGCGACTAATCATCAAATAGTACACACTTTCAATGTGCTGTTGAGTCACTAGACGACTTGTAAACGTACACGATACAAAGAAAATTGAAGTAATACAAAAGCCGACAGGTTGTTGTTATTTCTGAATTCCTTTATTCATCACAGTTGCAGTGATCCACATCCATAATGAATGAAACTGTTATCGTTTGGATGTTTACTGTGCGTCCGGTTCAAGAAAGAATGAATATTTATGAAAAGTTAATGAAAACTTTGCTCCTAATCGGAATTGTTAAAAGTAACATAGGGTTGTATGTTTATGAATGTAAACGATATAGGGGATCGGCGGGTAGTATCCGCCAGTTGGTATTTCAGCTATTCACTTCTAGGTAGCAGCACGGTACACAGTGTAATTTTGCCGCCAACGCCATTTCGCCATGTGCAGAGAGTCTGTTTGATTCCCAGTGTAGTATCGTCTGTCAGTGATTATTGTTTGTTTGTACTCCTACAAGTTGTTGCCTCGAATAATTTTTAACATCACTCTGCATCATTACAGGTAAGAATATAATTATGAAACTAGAGCTGTTATTTAGTTTATTAATATAAAACAGTGACAAATGCACTCGTTTGCGCTAATAATTTTATCTTGCTATCATGTTTTCATGTCAGTGTGAGTCGGGTAATATGGGCCATGCAATATTCGGGTGGTATGGGCCACGGATCTCATTTCCCTTTTTTTCAGGATACTATGCCAACATCTAATAAAAAAGGAACCTCAGCTTGCTTCCTATGCATAATCTATAAGCACTTCTGGAGAGACCACCACTACCTCCAATGCACTACACTCAAGTGAACGTTCTGATTTTGCAAGTGTTTTAGAAGAGTTGTCGCCTTTGCCCTCCTGCAGCGAAAAGAGGTTGGCATGTAAGAAAATAAAGGCAAAGAGAAGCGAAATATTGCCATCAACTCCAATAAAAAATATGCTGACATACAAGAAAGATTGAGAAGAGTAGAAGGAAAAAGAACAACAGAAAAACAGACAAATGAAATTTTCAAAACAAGAACAAACGATGATCAATAAGAAGAAGAAAAACGAACAAATCAAAATTATTCGTAATGGCAGTCCTACACCAAGCACTTTTCAAGACGTTGTAGATGTAAAAATGTATTGTATGTGGAGAAAGCTATGAGGAAAACTGGATTCAATGGGGGCGAGTGTGAGGGTTGGGCACATGAGCTCTGAGCGGGCAGTGACGACTTAATTTTTTACTTTTGTGAGCTCTGTAAGCTAAATAAATCGTAGGGCACAAGAGCTATAATATGTTATACATTGTGTATACTATCAAACAATAAAACTTTTATTCGAAACAATGTTTTTAATTTATAAACATAATCATATTGGTGTGGCCCATACTACCTGCCAATTTTTAAAATGCCCAAAATGCAAGGTTAATTCTAATTACATTTTGTATTATGTTCTCGTCGTATATTGCTAAATATATTTTAGTTACTTACAGGAAAGAAGTTGAAAATATGATTTTTTCGCTCATAACTGAGTTAAGCTACAAATATATCTTGTAATTTACATTTTTCCGTAAATGGCCCGTAATACCCGCCGTTCCCCTACACTCACGGAATTGCATTTTTCCGTAAATGGCCCGTAATACCCGCAGTTCCCCTACACTTACGAAATTGAACAGTTATTTTGAAAATGAAAACTTGTATGTCCTATGTACACGTTAAAATTTATATCACATTTCTATCTTCATTCATATAGAACACTGGAAGGCAATCGGACGCCTCGATGGCTTCAATCGGGCCCACGGAAGAAATTCGTGGAGGACAAAGCATAACCATGAGAACACTGCAACAGCTGATATTGAAGGTAATTTATAATGAATTAGCTTCTATAGGCAATTTATTTTTCCACTTTTAAAATTTCAAGATGTCCGATATCGCGTCCTCAGATGTCTACATGTATTCATGTGTCGTAAACTTTGATATTTCATTAACGCGCTGCAGAATTTTGCAATGGAGATCTTTAAGACAGCTATTGTGAAACGTCTCAAGTAATGAATCAATGTTTACGACGCTCTATTGAATGAAAACATCTGAAGATATGGTGAACATAAAATGAATTCACTTTCAAAAACGTGCGTCAACAGCGTAATTTGCTGACGTGGCTTCTCAGGCAAGGGTGAATTCATATCCGAGCGTTTCTGCAAAAACATTAACGTTATGGACCCTATAGTTTTGACTTTTTGTTCTAGGAGCGCTGCTGTCGTTTCAGGTGACGAGGAGTCCCGCGAGCGTAATGAAATACACTACTGGCCATTAAAATTGCTACACCACGAAGATGACGTGCTACAGACGTGACATTTAACCGACAGCAAGAAGATGCTGTGATATGCAAATGATTAGCTTTCCAGAGCATTCACACAAGGTTGCCGCCGTTGGCGACACCTACAACGTGCTGCCACGAGGAAAATTTCCAACCGATTTCTCATACACAAACAGCAGTTGAATGGCGTTGCCTGGTGAAACGTTGTTGTGATGCCTCGTGTAAGGAGGAGAAATGCGTACCATCACGTATCCAACTTTTATAAAGGTCGGATAGTAGCCTACCGCGATTGCGGTTTATCGTATCGCGACATTGCTGCTCGCTTTGGTCGAGATCCAATGACTTAGCAGAATATGGAATCGGTGGATTCAGGAGGGTAATACGGAACACCGTGCTGGATCCCAAAGGCCTAGAATCACTAGCAGTCGAGATGACACGCATCTTATCCGCATGGCTGTTACGGATCGTGCAGCCACGTCTCGATCCCTGAGTCAACAGTTCGACGACGTTTGGAGCAGCATGGACTATCAGCTCGGAGACCATGTCTGAGGTTACCCTTGACGCTGCATCACAGACAGGAGCGCCTGCGATGGTGTACTCAACGACGAACCTGGGTGCACGAATGGCAAAACGTCATTTTCTCGGATGAATCCAGTTTCTGTTCACAGCATCATGATGGTCGCATCCGTGTTTGGCGACATCGCGTTGAACGCACATTGGAAGCGAGTATACAACATCGCCATACTGGCTTTATCACCCGGCGTGGTGGTATGGGGTGCCACTGGTTACACGTCTCGGTCACCCCTTGATCACATTGACTGAACAGTGGACGTTACATTTCAGATGTGTTACGACCCGTGGCTCTACTCTTCATTCGATCCCTGCGAAACCCTACGTTTTAGCAGGATAATGCACGACCGCATGTTGCAGGTCCTGTACGGGCCTTTCTGGATACAGAAAATGTTCGACTGCTGCCCTGGCCAGCACAGTCTCCAGATCTCTCACCAACTGAAAACGTCTGGCTAATGGTGACCGAGCAGCTGGCTCGTCACAATACGCCAGTCACGACTCTTGATGAACTGTGGTATCGTGTTGAAGCTGCATGGGCAGCTGTACCTGTACACGCCATCCAAGCTCTGTTTGACTCAATGCCCAGGCTTATCAAGGCCGTTATTACGGCCAGAGGTGGTTGTTCTGGGTACTGATTTCTCAGGATCTACACACTCAAATTGCGTGAAAATTTAATCACATGTCAGTTCCAGTATGATATATTTGTCCAATGAATACCCGTTTATCATTTGCGTTTCTTCTTGGTGTAGCAGTTTTAATGGCCAGTAGTCTATATGATCTGGTCCCGGGGTGACCAAATGTTGCCCATGCCTGCTGTAGAAGATACACTGAGGAGCCAAAGCATTATGATCACCTGCTTAATGGCAAGTTGGTTCAGTTTTGGAACGTAATTCAGCAGCGATTTTGCGTGGCGTGGATTCGAAAAGTTCTTGTAGGCTTCCAGAGGTATGCGGCACTGACGTCTACACACTGGTCATACATTTCCTGAGGAATGTGACCTGGTGGCTGATAGTCGCGTAACTGGCACCAGATAGCGTCCCATATGTGTTATACATGACCCAGGTTAAGCAAATTTGTTGGCTAAGACATCAACGTGACTTCACTGTAATGATCCTCAAACAACTGTAGCACGATTCTGTCCTTGTGGTACAGACCTACGTCCTGCTGCAAGATGCCATCGCTGACCGAGAAGACATCAAGCATGCAGAGGTCAGGTGCTGCTAGCCCCTTGGAAGCCAAGGTGAATCTCCCCCACAGCATTATACTATTACTGGCCTTTGCCTATGACGCGTTGCATGTTTTGAGAAGCCTTTCGCCGTAATGACGGCGTTTCTGGACACGAATATCGACCTGGTGTAGTTTAAACGCACATTTGCTAAATACAGTAATACTATTTAATCTTGTGATTCATTTATGTTGCAAGCTTTTGTTTCAACGAAACGGCGTCTTGGCAAGGCTAAAAGTTCCGTGTTACAGCTTACTTATACAGGGTGGTCCATTGATTGTGACCAGGCCAAATATCTCACGAATTAAGCGTCAAACGAAAAAACTACAAACAACGAAACTTGTCTATCTTGAAGGGGGGAAACCAGATGGCGCTATGGTTGGCCCGCTAGATGGCGCTGCCATAGGTCAAACGGATATCAACTGCGTCTTTTTAAATATGAATCCCCAGTTTCTTATTACATATTCGTGTAGTACATAAAGAAATATGAATGTTTTAGTTGGACCACTTTTCTCGCTTTGTGATAGATGGCGCTGTAATAGTCACAAACATATGGCTCATTTGAGACGAACAGTTGGTAACAGGTAGGCTTTTTTAAATTAAAATACAGAATTTAGGTACGTTTGAACATTTTGTTTCGGTTGTTCCAATGTGATACATGTACCTTTGTGAACATATCAGTTCTGAGAACGCTTGCTGTTCCAGCGTGATTACCTGTAAATACCACATTACTGCAATAAATGCTCAAAATGATGTCCGTCAACCCCAATGCATTTGGAAATCCGTGTAACGACATTCCGCTCAACAGCGAGTAGTTCGCCTTCCGTAATGTTCGCACATGCATTGACAATGCGCTGACGCATGTTGTCAGGCGTTGTCTCTGGATCACGATACCAAATATCCTTCAACTCTCCCCATAGAAAGAAATCCGGCGACGTCAGATCCGGTGAACGTGCGGGCCATGGTATGGTCATTCGACGACCAATCCATCTGTCATGAAATATGCTATTCAATACCACTGCAACTGCACGCGAGCTATGTGCCGGACATCCATCATGTTGGAAGTACATCGCCATTCTGTCATGCAGTGAAACATCTTGTAGTAACATCGGTAGAACATTACGTAGGAAATCAGCATACATTGCACCATTTAGACTGCCATCGATAAAATGGGGGCCAATAAAGCCGCACCATACATTAACCCGCCAAGATCGCAGATGTTCTACTTGTCGCAGCCATCGTGGATTTTTCGTTGCCCATGTAAGTAGGCTGTTTATGTTTTCTTATTGGCAACGTTACGTAGCGGTCTGTATGAAAATCACTGGCTGTGCTGTGTGCAGTCTGTGACTAGTTTGCATTGTTGTCTGCCATTGTAGTGTTGGGCAGCTGGATGTGAACAGCGCGTAGCGTTGCGCAGTTGGGGGTGAGCCGCCAGCAGTGGTGGATGTGGGGAAGTGAGATGGCGGATTTTTGAGAATGGATAATCTGGAGGTGTGTCCATCAGAAACAGTAGATTTGTGAGAATAGATGTCATGAAATGCTATATATATATATTATGACTATTAAGGTAAATACATTTGTTGTTCTCTATTAAAATCTTTCATTTGCTAACTATGCCTATCAGTAGTTAGTGCCTTCCCTAGTTTGAATCTTTTATTTAGCTGGCAGTAGTGGTGCTCGCTGTTTTGCAGTAGTTCGAGTAACGAAGATTTTTGTGAGGTAAGTGATATGAGAAACGTATAGGTTAATGTTTGTCAGGGTCATTCTTTTGCAGGGATTTTTGGAAGTCAGATTGCGTTGCGCTAAAAATACTGTGCGTCAGTTTAAGCACAGTCTTATATAATTTTTCAAAGGGGACGTTTCACCCAGTAGTGCATATTATTTCGGTTTACGTTACCGCTGTTGGTGAATGAGGCTTCGTCGCTAAATAGAACGCGTGCAAAAAATCTGTCATCGTCTCGTAATTTCTCTTGTGCCCAGTGGCAGAACTGTACAGGACGTTCAAAGTCGTCGCCATGCAATTCCTGGTGCATAGAAATATGGTACGGGTGCAATCGATGTTGATGTAGAATTCTCAACACAGACGTTTTTGAGATTCCCGATTCTCGCGCATTTTGTCCGCTACTGATGTGCGGATTAGCCGCGACAGCAGCTAAAACACCTACTTGGGCATCATCGTTTGTTGGAGGTCGTGGCTGACGTGTTTCCTTAAAGAACGTAACGATCCGGACACTTGGATGATGTCGTCCTGGATACCGAGCAGCATACATAGCACACGCCCTTTGGGCATTTTGATCACAATAGCTATACATCTACACGATATCGACCTTTCCGCAATTGGTAAACGGTCTATTTTAACACTGGTAATGTATCACGAAGCAAATACCGTCCGCACTGACGGAATGTTACGTGATACCACGTACTTATATGTTTGTAGTTATCACAGCGCCATCTATCACAAAGCGAAAATATTCATATTTCTTTATGTACTACACGAATATGTAATAAAAAATGGGGGTTCCTATTTAAAAAAACGCAGTTGATATTCGTCTGAGCTATGGCAGCGCCATCTAGCGGGCCAACCATAGCGCCATCTGGTTTCCCCCTTGAACCTAGACGAGTTTCGTTCTTTGTAGTTTTTCCTTTGACGCGTATTTCGTGAGATATTTGGCCCGGTCAAGATCAATGGACCACCGTCTATATCAAAGGACCAGTACAAACGAAAGCTTTGGAATTATTCAATGTAGGAAGTCCGATAAAGAAATATTTTCAGAAAAATCACTCACGGTCGAACTTGCAATGAAGAGACATTAAGCAAGAAGCCATTGTCAAACGCTCAAAGTTTGTGCAAACTGAGCCGATACTATTATCATTACTTATTATTATTTGTTTGTTCTTCGATATTCACAAACCAGACAGGAAAAACACGATCAGCCTCATTGATCTACGGTCCAATCTCGATGACGCTGTAACCACCGCAGTCGTAACTGGCGATGTCGTTGTGTCGACACGGGAGCACCTAGGGGTCGCCTGCTGCGGAGACTGTTTTCAATAGTGTGAGCTGAACCTTGTACTCCGAAACAGTTGTGGCTGCACTAGTATTGCACACTGTTGGTGGACCTGGTACAAATCGCCGCCTGTTCTGCGTTACAGAATGGACAAGTCTACGACCTCCACATTCTGCAATGAGGCGTGGGTGTCCAATATCTTGTCGCCTACTCATGGTTCCACTGTACATCAACCACTTTCCATACAAGCCCACGCTAGCAGCTTACCAAACTGCCCGTTTCCGGGCGCTGTGCCACAACAACCTGACCTTTTGTTGAAGTCGCTTACATGAATGCGTGGGGTGTGTAGTGTTGGCAGAAGAGCCAACACTGTTTTTCTAGAGGAGGCCGAAATGCACGCGTTTAATTACACGCTGACTGGCGTGAGGTCTGGAACAGGACAATATCTTGAGAATTGCAAATAAAGTATGTAGATCATGTAATACTTAACTTTAATCCACAATTGTAGAACATCTCTCGTTACGGTACATGCTTCATAATATTAATTATCGACTGAATACGGCGCCTTGCTAGGTCGTAGCAAATGTAGCTGAAGGCTATGCTAACTATCGTCTCGGCAAATGAGAGCGTAGTTGTCAGTGAACCATTGCTATGAACGTCGGCTGTACAACTGGGGCGAGTGCCAGTACGTCTCTCTAGACCTGCCGTGTGGTGGCGCTCGGTCTGCAATCACTGACAGTGGCGACACGCAGGTCCGGCGTATACTAATGGACCGCGGTCGATTTAAAGGCTACCACCTAGCAAGTGTGGTGTCTGTCGGTGACGCCACATTCCTCCCCCGCAAATCAGCGAACGGTCGTGTTATAAGGCTTCCGCCCGCCGTGGGGAGGACCCCATGTTGACGTATGCGACGAGGTGGGGAGCCTAACAACAGGCGAGGCTGTGCCACCCGCACCCGGCCATTCGGTCCGAGGGGAGCTAGGAAACGCCTGAAAACCTAGTCCAGGGTGCACGCCAACATGCAGTGTATGCGCCCGTAAAGAGACAGGAGGGGCCGAAGGGTCGACCTCCATCAGAACGGGGCAGCCGACGGGCGAAGACGACATCTGGTGCGGAGCGGGCAAGAGTTCCATGTCGGAGGACAGCTGGTCACGGGAAGCAATCGGCGGCGCGAGACCCAGGGAGGCGCTTGGCGGCTGCAGCGAAGCGTCCACTGCGGGCGTCGCCGGCGGGGGAACAGGCGGCGGCGGCGGCGGCGGCGCGTCGCCATGGGGCAAAATGGAAGGCAGCGTCGGTAACACCTGGGGATGAGGCGAGCCAGTAGATGGGTCCCCAGGGCGCTGACCGGACGGCACCGTCGCTGAAAGCAGACGGGGAGCGGCAGAACCCAGGCGGCGACAGAGGCGCAGCTGATTGAGATGCCGACGCACCTCACCAGAGGCCCCCAAAACCAAATACATAGCCCGCATCTCGTGGTCGTGCGGTAGCGTTCGCGCTTCCCACGCCCGGGTTCCCAGGTTCGATTCCCGGCGGGGTCAGGGATTTTCTCTGCCTCGTGATGGCTGGGTGTTGTGTGCTGTCCTTAGGTTAGTTAGGTTTAAGTAGTTCTAAGTTCTAGGGGACTGATGACCATAGATGTTAAGTCCCATAGTGCTCAGAGCCATTTTGAACCAAATACATAGCGCGGCCGAGGCAGCGAAGAATGCGCCCTGCGAGCCAACCGCGATAGTTGCGATAGTATACAACGTCGCCTGGAGCAAAAGCAGAAGTCTGCCGCTGCACAGGAACCTGATGCGGCGGATGCAGCAAAGACATCAAGGTTCGATGAGGACGACCGTGCAACAACTCAGCCGGCGAGCGACCATCTCGGGGCTGAGAGCGATACGAGGACAAAAAGAGCAATAACGCGTCCTCCCGAGAATGCGACTCTTTCAACTTCAACATCTGCGACTTGAAACTCCGGACCAATCGTTCAGCGGCACCGTTGGACTGAGGCGAAAACGGCGCGGATGTCAGATGTTGAATACCATTGGCCTTGCAGAATCACTGAAATTCTGCGGACATGAATTGTGGGCCATTATCGGAAACAATAGTCTGTGGAAGACCTTCAATGCAAAAGATAGCGGATAACGCTTGGATGGTGGCTGAAGACGTCGTGGAAGACATCCTGACAACAAAAAGAAAATTACTGAAGGAATCGACAACAACCAACCATCGAGCATTCCAGAATGGACCAGCAAAATCGATGTGTAAGCGTTGCCAAGGGGAAGTGGCTTTTGGCCATGCAAAGAATTTCCGCGGTGGTGCGGATTGTTGTTCGGCACACACCATGCAAGAAGAGCACATTTTCGTAATCGCAGCATCGATTCCGAACCAAGTACAGTGCTGACGAGCAAGTTGTTTCGTTCGCACTATACCCCAATGTCCTTGGTGCAGAAGCCGTAAGACAGAGAACTGTAACGAACGTGGGACCACGACCCTGGACTGATCATTATCAGAACGCAACAGCAAAACACCACGGCGAACAAAAAGTCTCTCCTTGTGAGCAAAAAATCGGCGAACCAACGGATCCTCGATCCGTGTTTTCGACAAGGGCCATTGCGTAGCAACAAAACGCAAAACGGTAGCAAGGACAGGGTCAGCAGCTGTGGCTGTAGCTACACGACGAAAATCAATCGGAAACGATTCGACCACGTCATCGGTTTCCGAATCAATGAACATGCAAGCAAGTTTGGAAGAATCGAATGCTCTATCCTCAGCAACAGGCAAACGGGACAACGCAGCGGCGTTTCCGTGCTTAGCAGTGGACCAATACAAGATATCGTAGCGGTACTGCGAGGGGAAAATAGACCAGCGAATGAATTTCTGCGCTGTACGTGGAGGTACAGGCTTGTTCGGATGAAAAAGCGATGTCAAAGGTTTGTGGTCTGTGATGATGGTAAAGTGACGACCAGACAAGAAATCATGAAACTTAGTAACACCAAAGACGTGAGCCAAAGCTTCTTTCTCTATCTGTGAATAATTTCTTTGCGCAGACGAGAGCAATTTGGACGCAAAGGCAATAGGGCGATCATGCGAACCATCTTTGTGCGCAAGCACAGCACCGATGCCGAAATCCGATGCATCTACCATCAACAAAAGGGGTTTCTGGGGATCGAATGGCGTAAGGCAAGTATTTGACAGCAACGCCGATTTCAACTGGCGAAAGGCGCGTTCGCATTCTGTCGTCCAGACGAACGGAACACCTTTACAGCGTAAGCGATGAAGCAGAGCTGAAATGGAAGAGGCATGTGGGATATATTTATGGTAGTAATTAATTTTTCCCAACACACTCTGTAGCTGCTTCAAATTCTGCGGCGAAGGCAAGTCTTGTATGGCACGGAGGTGCTCTGGACTCGGATGTATGCCTTGTGCATTGATTACATGTCCCAAATATGGTAAGTCACGAGCAAAAAACACACATTTGTCCTTCCGCAAGCGAACACCATTTTGTCGCAAGACCTGAAATAATGTTCGGAGGTTGGCTAAATGTTCTTCTTCCGTCTTTCCGGAGATCACAATATCGTCCAGATAGTTGGCTGCAGTAGGGACCGACGCACAAACAGTTTGCCGATATTGCTGAAACAAACCAGGGGCGGATGCACACCCGAATGGCAGTTTTTTGAACCGATGCAAGCCAAGATGCGTGTTAACCACCAAAACGCGCTGGGATTCGTCGTCCACTGGTATTTGCAAGTACGCATCGGCTAGGTCCAACTTCGAAAAATATTTACCCGGGCACAGTTTGTCAAAAAGATCTTCCGGGCAGCGTAAAGGATAAGTTGCAATCACTAATTGTGGATTCACTGTAGCTTTGAAATCCACACAAAGTCTCAGTTTTCCAGAAGGTTTCGGCAAAATTACTAAGGGTGAGAGAAGCTTGCACACGTTCAATCACACCTTGTGATTCCAATTCGTGTAATGTTCTTGCCACCTCATCACGCAATGCGTGGGGAACATTGCGCGCTCTGAAAAATTTCGGTTGCGCGTTTACTTTTGGTTCCAAATGTGCTTTATAGTTCGTAGCGCAACCAAGGCCCGGTGCAAAAATGTCTGCACATTCTTCACATAGACGAGAAACACTGTCGGAAGGCACAGATTGGTTCACTGATAGGACCTGATTTACTATTGACAAGTTAAACAACTGAAATAAATCTAAAGCAAGCAAGTTTACTGCAGAGGAAGAACGAAGGACGTAAAATGACACAAGTTTTGTTTGTCCCTTGTATGTTGCAAGAAGGCTGCACTGTCCTAACACAGGGATATTCTGACTGGAATAACTATTTAACTTAACATTTGCGGCACGCAACAGAGGTGTGCCCAGTTCAAAAAATGGTTCAAATGGCTCTGAGCACTATGGGACTCAACTGCTGAGGTCATTAGTCCCCTAGAACTTAGAACTAGTTAAACCTAACTAACCTAAGGACATCACAAACATCCATGCCCGAGGCAGGATTCGAACCTGCGACCGTAGCGGTCTGGCGGTTCCAGACTGCAGCGCCTTTAACCGCACGGCCACTTCGGCCGGCTGTGCCCAGTTGTTTGTACGTGTCGTGAATTATTAGTGAAACTGCAGCTCCGGTATCGAGCTGGAATGGGACCACGTTGCCATTAATTACCAAATCTACAAAAAGTTTATTGTCCTGCTGACGACAAGAGCGACTGACTCGTGCAATTTGAACAGACACTGGTACAGAATCACTTGCTAATTGACGTGATTTCCGGCGACGTCGACGCACCCTTTTTTGTGGGACGAACACAGTCACTTTTAGAGAGAGTGGCACTGGGCGAAGTGGAATTAACTACATGAATGTCCATGGGCGAAGGTTCACGAGCCTGAGTATTCTTGGTTCGATTCCGATTCCGGCGTGAAGCAAAGGGCCTGGAATGGTTGTGAGTGTCCGATCGGAGCTTTTTCTGGCAAACACTCTGAACATGTCCTTTTTTATTACAGAAAAAGCAAATAGCTTGGCGTGACGGGCAATGTCTGGTTGCACACCGCGGGCATGATTTTAGCACTGCATTTGCTTGCTGCCGCGGGACACGTGGTTGAGAGCTTGGCAGCAGCTGCGCAGACGAGCGCGAGGGGTGTTTGCTGTTCCGTGCAGCTCGCCCGGCGGCCCGGTTAATGTGACACACGGCTGGCGAAGGTTCAAACGATTCCTGAGCAAAGTCAAATGTGTCTTGCCTATCAATTATGTCTATCACTTGTTGAAGGGAGGGATTGACTAGTTTCAAAATTTGCTCCCATATACGAACATCAGAAACGTTCTGTGCAATTGCATCACGCACCATAGTATCTGAATAAGGGAGTCCACATTCACACTCAAAAGCACAATCCCTAGTAAGGCCTTGCAAAGTTGCAACCCACTCCCTATTAGTCTGACCGGCCCTACGTTTTGTACGAAAGAATGTATACCTTTTTGCAACTACATTGACGGATTCCTTGAAATATGCATCTAATGCTGAGAAAATTTCTTCGTAGGACAGAGTTGCTACGTCGCATCGGGGAAACAAGGTAGGTGGACACAGATACACATGCCAACAAAAAAGGCTACCACTCGTTACCTTGAATTCTGTAGGTGGCGAGATGGAATCGAAATTGGCGGGACCACTCCATCCAGCTTTCCAGTGCCACAACATATGGACGAAAAGGTGGTGCAACAGCATGTTGTAGCTGCGGTAGCGGTGGAGCGGCGGCTGCCGCATCGTTTTGCATTGCACGTTGACCCTGGATGAGCTGTCCAAGGGCATCCAATAAGGCCTGCGTCTGCTGATTCTGCAAGCGATAAAATTCGGACAGTACATCTGGAGATTGTGGTGAAGCCATGACACAAGTAAATTAGAGCAATACGACCGTTAAATCGTCGTCGCCAATTTGTAGTGTTGGCAGAAGAGCCAACACTGTTTTTCTAGACGAGGCCGAAATGCACGCGTTTAATTACACGCTGACTGGCGTGAGGTCTGGAACAGGACAATATCTTGAGAATTGCAAATAAAGTATGTAGATGATGTAATACTTAACTTTAATCCACAATTGTAGAACATCTCTCGTTACGGCACATGCTTCATAATATTAATTATCAACTGAATACGGCGCCTTGCTAGGTCGTAGCAAATGTAGCTGAAGGCTATGCTAACTATCGTCTCGGCAAATGAGAGCGTAGTTGTCAGTGAATCATTGCTATGAACGTCGGCTGTACAACTGGGGCGAGTGCCAGTACGTCTCTCTAGACCTGCCGTGTGGTGGCGCTCGGTCTGCTATCACTGACAGTGGCGACACGCGGGTCCGGCGTATACTAATGGACCGCGGCCGATTTAAAGGCTACCACCTAGCAAGTGTGGTGTCTGGCGGTGACACCACAGGGTGTGTTCTTTCGGACATGTCCAAAAGAACAGACACCACGCATTCATATAATTTATTCGTCTCGATGTGAAATGAACCCACAGTCTTCAGTGCAGATGCACATTTATGTTCGAACTCTAGCGGGAATCTAAAATCATCGAGCATGGAAGTAATGGACGGAGAGTGGGGATAGGTGGCGTTATGTGTGCCGCCTGGCATGCGTGTCAGCATAGTCCGCGGACTTGCAGTAAACACTGTGTCTGAGTAGTAAGCAGGTCTCAGGTTCGAGTCCCAATCCAACACATATCTTCATTCATCGCCCCTGATTCCATCTAACGTCCTGATGCAGCTGGTATCATTAGTTTCTTCCCTTTCTTTTCCTTCCTTCCCCCTCCACCTTCAATTCACATAACAAATTTTCTTATGTCATCGTATTTGTTTTCCATTCGAGGCCCATATCGTCACTACAGTGATTCACCTCTTCTCCACTTATATCCTTTTCTTACCACGTGACCACAACGCCACTGGTGGTATTCAATTACATGGATGGGAATGTCATAACGTTTACGTCCTTCAGCGTCTTTCAAGTACAGTCGACAGTGGTCGTGAAAGTGGGTAATTTTAAGTATGACAGTTGGAATTTTAATACTGGAAACTATTTATTTATAGCTCGTACAAATTAGATACGTGTTTCAAAGCAGTCACCAGCATTGTGGATAACCTGTTGTCAGCGATGTGTAAGTCTTAGGACACTCTTAGCATTGTCAGTTGTGTTGACAGTTCGAGCGGCGCGGTCTATTGCCCGACGAATTTGTAGCAGTTCTGAAGCGAATGCCGTGAAGTGTTTCATTCAGCTTAGAAATCGAGTTGAACTCACGAGGGCTTAAGTCAGGGGAGTGCAGTAGGTCGTGTTCCAAAAACGAACAGCATAGAGACAGGTGATGACACTTTCTGCAGAACCTGACCATCATTTTGCAGGACAATGCTCAAGCACGTACAGTGCATTGCTGTTACTGATTTGTTTGACTGATGGGGCTGCTAAGTGCTATACCACCTACCGCACTCATCTGACTTAAGCCCTTGTGAGCTCAACTCGATTTCTAAACTGAAGGAAACACTTCACGGCATTCGCTTCAGAACTGCTACGAATTCGTCAGTCAATAGGCCGCTCCGTTCCAACTGTCAACACAACTGGCATTGCTAAGAATATCGTACGACTTCCACATCGCTGGCAACGGGTTATACACAATGCTGGTGGCTTCTTTGAAGGTCAGTAAAACTTTGAAACACGTATCTATTTTGTACAAGCTGTAAATAAAAAGTTGCCACTATTAAAGTTCCAACCCTCGTACTACAGCATTACAGTGTGTCCTGAGTGCGGCTTGGAAGGTGGTGACGCACTATGCGGTCGTAGAGGATTGCGTATGACCATGACAGTAAAGAGGATAAGCTTTGCAGAAGACAGGCATCCTGAGGGACAGGCGAGTTTGGGTTGCAAATTGATGTGAAACTGAAGGAGCCTGGAGACGACAATACAAGAGTTAGAATTGTACAGTGTAAACAAAGGGGTAAAAAAAGCACTCCGTCTTCAGGATACAAGTGGCCCATCGGGACCATCCGACCGCCATATCATCCTCAGTTGAGGATGCGGATAGGAGGGGCGTGTGGTCAGCACACCGCCCTCCTGTTCGTTATGATGGTTTTCTACTATTTGGTCGAGTAGCTCCTCAATTGGCATCACGAGACTGAGTGCACCCCGAAAAATGGCAACAGCGCATGGTGGCTGGATGGTCACCCATCCAAGTGCCGGCCACGCCCGACAGCGCTTAACTTCGATGATCTCACGGTAACGGTTGAAACGTCCCCTTAGAAAAATTAAACATGACTGTGCTTAAACTGACACACAGTATTTTTTAGCGCAACGCAGTCTGACTTTCAAAAATCCCTACAAAAGAGTGGCCCTGACAGTGTTGAAAAATCATAATATACATAGCAGTTCATGACATCCAGTCTTACAAATTTCAAAACTCCGCCATTTCTCTCCCCACATCCACCACTGCTGGTGGCTCACCTCCAACTGCACAACGCTACGTGCTGTTAACATCCAGCTGCCCAACACTACAATGGCAGACAACAATGCAAACTAGCCACAGGCTGCACACAGCACAGCCAGTAACGTTGCCAATAAGAAAACAAACAGCCTACTTACATAGTCCCCATGCTCCCCACAAAAATTTTACAAATTGTTTTGGGCAGTGGCCAATAATTATTTGATAAAATTTTTCATAATTATAATAACAAAGAAATCAAATGCACACACTAATTGATACAATGTTGGTCAAAAGCTAAAATTTTCTCACAGTCCATAAAGACAGTCCTGATCGTTTATCACAGTAAAATAGCAGTGTTTTTCTCAAAGTCTGAGCAGTAAAAGAAAATGCACACGGAAGTAGTGGATTTCCATGCAGTCTTGAAGAAGTAGTGTTGTCCTTCCAACAGAAAGACAGTGCTGACTCTCGACATGCAGACAGGTAATGGGCCACAACAGAGCAAACCCACAGCAGAGTCATTCGAAGTTCTGAAGAATATTGGTAGGTAGGTCATCACACAGTAGACCCACTGTAGTCCTGGTAGAGATTACGGTATTGGTGGGCCACCAGAGGTGCAGACCCACTGCAGTCCTTGTAGAAATAATGGTATTGGTGGGCCATCAAAGATGCAGACCCACTGTAGTCCATGTAGAGACGGCCAGCAGCCATCTGTTGCGACTGTGCATGTGCACAACCACCATCGAAGAGTCTTGCAGAGAATATAGCAAGTCCACACACCACCACTTGTGTACTCACAAAACCTTTTGGAATATCCTTAGAACCAGCAATGCTGTTAACCAGTCCCTTGCTGAATTATCAACACACATGCAAACACTATCAGTCCCTACTTCTCACATATTGTCCATATACTATGACCAACAGAAATGTGTGCAGTGAAATGAATGCTTACAAGTTACTTAATTTGCTGAACTGGTGTCAATTACAATATTATAACATGAGAATACAATGACAAAGGTACAAAATATATCATTAAAGAACATAACAATACAGATAACATTTGTAGTACAGGCTTTACAAAAGAATCGAAATAACATATACATCAGTGTTACAAGAATTATGACATAAGTACATACATAAAAGATCAGAATAACTTTTGAAACATCAACTTCACACATGAGCAACAAAACAGAACAGATAAATAATGTCTAAACATCTTTACAAAGTAAATAACATAGTATTAGAAAAATTCTACAACATAACTCTCATCAGCTAAACACATAAAGACAGGAAGAACACAAATGCCCAAGGGTACACAAACACATAGTAGGATAACACAAGGGAAGGACAGGGTTTGTTTTACTGAAGTATTTGGCAAACAAAGCTTTCTTTACTTCTTGGAGAACTCCCTTCGTTCTTCATTATTTCCAAAAGTCCTATCTATACCTGCTTTCTGTACTTTTTTCGTATAACTTCTCAATGCATTTCTTCCAATTCATCGCAACTCATTCTCTTATATAGTCTACCCTGTCTTAAGCTAACTTAAATCTACTGAACTCAGATGCTAAACTAAGGGACGAGGCAATGCAGCAGCATAAAACTATTAACACAAACAGCAATGACAAAAAATGCAGATTTGCAAAGCAAGCAGCATTATAGAAATTAGCAAAACAATTGCAATATTACAACTAATATGGGGCACTGTGCAGCAAACAAGAAAAATAAATCCGTAGTGAAACTGGCTTAACAGAGTAATACAAAGTCAAATTCAGTAACACTATGCCTGGCAAACAGCAGCAGCAAATGCTATAACTTATATCTAATCATGACAAAGCTTAAGCAGAAAAATATTACAGTAAAGATGGCCATGTCTAATACCTATGTCACATCTTTATACTAGAGTGATGCATCACAATTTATTCTACAAAAGAAATTACCAAGTACTTGAAAAGAAAGTTCTGTATGCAATTCCTGTGAAGGGAAATGTCTTTTTGTGCTCCTTCGTTTTTTTAAGTACATCATAAAGTTATTCTTTACTGGGTCTGTAGGCATAAAATAACTATATTAGTACATCTATTAAATTTTATTTTAACCAATGCTGCAGTGCAGCTAGAAACTAGATATTAAACAAAATAGGCAAAGCAAGGCGTGAAACGTCATTCACTAGCCATATGGCATTACATAATGCAGTAAACAATCTTTCAACTAGCAAGACAATAGACATGAAATGTTTCTCATCATTTCATTTCAGTAAATATCATAATATGTTTTCAAGTTTGAGGGTGTCGTATTTACGATGCTTTCTACAAAGGAATGTCAATAGCGAGGATAATGGCCTCTTCTTTTTTTTCTTCTCCAACTGCGCCTCTGAAAGGCACAAACTAATGGCTTTTTTCCAGGCGACTGTCGCGCAGCTGGGTGCTTACGGTGACCTACCAAAATATTTACGACGTCAGTTTCCGCTACAGTGACAGTTGGATACAAATAAAATTTCACAGGTCGAAATATTTGCGTTGCAAATCTGTAGAAACAAAAAATCTTGTAAATATAACAGTGTCCAAAAAATATTCGTCGGCATTGTGGTACATTCATGCATTTACACACATTTCATAACTCTTAAAGTACGATTCTTGGTTTCCAACATCCTTTTTCACAAACCAGAGTCCCTAACCACTACTCATTATTCCTTACCTTATTACACATATACATATTCGTCAACACTTCTTCAATATTTCATCATAATAAATACACAGCATAATCGAATTCCTCATATATCACCAGCTTATTGATCATAAACATACCTCAAAAGCATAATACACATCGTCGTCATGAAAATAACATTATAACACTTCAGTCAAATCTCAAAAACGTCATAGCTTTCAGCTATAATGTCAAAACCCAAAAAAAATTCTCTGCACATTTCGGTAGAGTCATCTACCTCAAACGTACTTTAAAATCATGCTCCCTTACCAAATACATCATTCAAAGCTCTCATAGTATCACAATGGTTCCGAAAAAATATGAACAGTTCACAAAGTACAGACAAAATACAATTTTATAAGTGTGAAGTTACCCAACTGTGTAATTGCGTAAACATGTGCCACTGATGTAGTAAAAAAATGTTTATCTCTCAGTTAAATGATCAGATAGCTGTGTAATTTGTGTATAAGAGAAATATGGTACCGATGTATAAAATTGTATAAGCAAATACCATATTAGCTAGGGCTCCTTGTGCTTGCCAGACACATGGTACACAAAGTAAACGTGTATCCACCTGACGATTAATGTAATTATACCCTCAGGTGTTACAGATTACAGCAATGAAATGAAATGCGTCACGGAAAACCTTTGTATCATTGTACTTCAAATATCTTTAAAAATAAATGATTTAAGTGCAAAATTAATCACTCAAATACGTGTCCTGTAGCGCTAAATGTGCATCTTGTTGTAAGATAATCTCTGTGGAAGTGTCATAGTTATTGTCCCCCAAAAGCTAAGTTCTGCAGAAGCCAATGTACTTACCTCATGATAAACAAAAGTGAAATGCTTTGCATATAGATATTTTAGTTATTATGCTTATTGCCGTGATGAAGAAAGTACTGTGCTGTAACATATGGTTGTGCTACAGAAAAGGCTGTCTCCTTGTAGCTATACCACAAAGTTACTATTAAACATGTTTTACTTTCCAGAAGAATTCAGAAAAACTGTGCAGATATAAAGGAGATACAGCACAAAAGCAACAATGTAAATTGTGTCACACATTAGTAGCTCGTGATATCATTGTGTAGCTGTCACATAAACAAACCACTGTGTCATCTGGTATCTCACAGAAAGTACTTTAAATCCAGAATGTATTTTCAAGTAAACCAAAATGTTGCATTAAAATCTCATAAGCAGTACTGGTAAATGTTCTAAGTATGTGAGCCTTATAGTCGTAACGTAATTGTGCAACTAACAAGCAAGAATGTACACACACAATAACACTGTGTCGTCTGTTCACAATAACAATGCATTCGTAATTTCTGTTTAAATAAGTTCTCTTGGTTCTTGACTGGATATTTAACTTCAAACATTGTTGTATGTTAACAGATTTTAAGTCTGACAAAGCATACTAGTAATGTAAAGTGAAAAGTTTTATGGCAAAGACAAAGTTAAAAAGCAGATTATCTTTCAATAAACGGTTTTACATGTGAAATGTGGTGCAAGCCTTTACTCTTCCTACTATGCAAAGCTCGAGCTTCAACGGAATTATCATGTGGTATACGTCGGTAAAGAATACTGGAATTTTTCTCAACGTTAGCGTCTATGTTATTTTTCCCTGAGCCAGCGGGCGCACATGGCTGCCTGTGGTGCGAGTCATTGTCTGTTTCTTTGTTGGCGCGCGTCGTTACTGGGATTAGGAGACCTAAATTCTACAAATTCACCTTGTCGAGAGTGCCCTGCTCTGTTTGAATCCCGCCAGTTCTAATGGAATTCAGGTCATCGTTTTGTTGGTAGTTTACGTAGTTTCTCGTTTGTCGGTCATGTAGTGGAGAATTTCTCCCGGAATCGTAACTGCGCGCTGAACTGTTGCGTCTGAAGTTATTCTGTCTCCCTTGATAATAATTGTTTTGGTTCCCATATTGTCTGTTTCTATGGTTATCTCTGTCATATTCATTACTATGGAAGTGCGATCTTTCTCTGTACCTATTATTCTGCCAACGGTTGTCATAAGGCTGGTGTCTTTTTTGGTCACGATTTCTGTTGTGTGAATAGCCTTGTCGTGTCCAGTTATTATTTCTTTCATCGCGGAATTGCGACGGATGTGACCTGTAATTGTTGTGTTCCTGTTTTCGCGTTCTGCGATTGTCAGTGTCAATTTCTAATTCTTGTAAGAGTCCCTGAAAAGCTTCAATGTCGTCTTTGCAACGTCCTGCTAAAATAATATGTCGTAAATGTTCAGGTAATTTGATTAAGCAAATGCGGATGAGTTCTGAGGGGCTGTATGGGTTTGACAGGTACTGATTCTTGTGCAACATGTCTCCAAAATATTTCACAAGACTGGAAAATTTAGATTGTTCGAAATGTTTCATCATTATGATGCTATGTTTTACTCGGTCTTGTGTAGCTTGAAACCAATATGCTGAGAGGAAGGCATGGTAAAATTCTCTTTCACTGTGACAATCGTGAATGACCGATCGCATTCTTACAGCTGGTTCATTCTCTAAATAGCCACACATAAATTCTAATCTGTGCTCTAATGACCAGTTGGGAGGAAAACAATGAGAGAATTGATGGAGCCATGCTTGTGGATGAATGTCGTTGCCAGAATTCTTAAATGTTTTAAATTTACGTGTAGTAATGAACAGCTTATAGTCAAAATAATCGTGTCGGCGAGTAGCATATCGGTCATTGTTACGTCGTGTCGGCGGTTCCATCTCAAAATTCGGTGCACGTTGCCAATTTCTTTCATAATTTCCGAAATGCCCTGTGTTATTATTTTGCGGCTTTTCCGTATTGCTAAGTTCCTCTTCCCGTGTTGGAGCGCGAGTGTCCTTTGAAATATGTAATTCTTGTATTACCTGTGTCAGCCGATCTTGTACTTCCTGCATTTCTCTTTTGTACTGTGTATTGATTTGATTTGATTTTGTTTGAATTTTCTAATTTGTTCGCACTCTTCTGCGTCATTAAAGACTACCGGTTTTGTGTCATTCAGATTATCATCTACCTTCGTAGATAAATTATTTAGCTGATCCGAAAGATCAACTACTTTCTCTGATAATGAACTAATTTCCTCCATGTGTCTTTCTGAACCAATTTTCAGAGTATCTACTGTGTACTTTAAGCATTCCTGAGTTTTTGCAAGGTGTGTAACCGAATCGGTAGATGCAACTGAGTCAATTTTAGCTTGCAAGGTCTCATGATTTTCATGAACAATAGTTTGCAGTTCTTTTATGGCTGCTTCGTGATTCTGTAATGCATTTTCATGACGTGAAAAAATAGGTTGGAAATGCTCACAAATTTGTGTTTTTACGTCATTACAGACTTTTTGACATTTCGATTCGATTTTATGTAACTCAGCAGTTAAATCTTCACGTGTTTGTTCAAGCGTGGTGTGAAGATTTTGTTCCATTGCGTCTAACTGTTGCTGTGTTTGTCTCTGGTGTTGTTCCATTGTGTCTAACTTTTGAAGATTTTGTCACATTTGTTTCTGATTTTGTTCAAGCGTTGTGTCTGACTTTTGTAGCATTTGTCCCATTTGTTGCATTAACTGTAATCGCAATGCACTGCTGTCTGAAACATGTTCCTCAGTGCTTTTCGGCAGTGAAGTTGCACCAGCAACATTCACATTTTGACAAGCAGAAAATGTGTCTTGACTTATTTGAGAAAACGGTGAGGACCCAAGACCTGAATGTACAGTAATTGCAAGATTGTGTCCTGTCATTTCGGATTCCTGAGGTGAACTGTTGCTGACCGATCGATCGATAATGCTTCCCTGTTCACTAATTGTTTTACTGTCAACACCATTGCCGCCCGCTCCATTTCCCTATGCACAATTACCAAATTACCACTTTGAACATTAGTTAATTCATTACTCGGTGGCGCTAACACACTGCTTTCGTCTTCACTGTCTTTTCTCAGTTTACTTTGGAGCCTAGTATTACGTTTTTCACACACCATTATTGTCACAATAACACAGAAAACCACAATATGAAGAGCAAAATAAGAAAACACATTAACATAGCACTGAAAATAATATCTAGTTAATTGCAAGCGCAGCTGCGAAATACTTGGTGCAAATCTACATGCATGCCACAACGACAATGAAAGACTGCAACTGCAAAGGAGATTCTCTCTACAATTACGTGCTAGCAATAAACAAAAGCTACACTAATTACACAAACTACAAAAAAAAATCAGAAGATTCCAGTGAGGTATCCTGGCAGGGTCGCCATATGAAACGTCCCCTTAGAAAAATTAAACAGGACTGTGCTTAAACTGACACACAGTATTTTTTAGCGCAACGCAATCTGACTTTCAAAAATCCCTGCAAAAGAATGTCCCTGACAGTGTTGAAAAATCATAATACGAGGTGTGGCTAGAAAAAAACCGGACTAGTACTGGTGAAACAATAAAACGAATGCAATAAGGCTGAAAGTTGCGTGGCCTGTCACGTGACTCTTGCTCCGCCTACTGCTCGAGTTTCATCTGCCTCCTGCACTCAGTCTGCCCGTGGCGTCTGTTTTAAGTAGTTGACATTTTGTCTGTGCGTCGGAAAATGTTGAGTGTACAGAAAGAACAGCGTGTTAACATCAAATTTTTTTTCAAACTAGGAAAATCTGCAAGTGAAACGTTTGTAATCTTACAACAAGTGTACGGCGATGATTGTTTATCGCGAACGCAAGTGTTTGAGTGGTTTAAACGATTTAAAGATGGCCGCGAAGACACCAGTGATGACACTCGCACTGGCAGACCATTGTCAGCAAAAACTGATGCAAACATTGAAAAAATCGGTAAACTTGTTCGACAAGATCGCCATTTAACAATCAGAGCAGTGTCTGAGTTAACAGGAGTTGACAAGGAAAGTGTTAGGCAGATTCTTCATGAAAGTTTCAACATGAACAAAATGTGTTCAGAAATGGTTCCAAAGTGTCTCACAATTGAACAGAAGGAACGCCGAAGAATGATTTGTTCTGACATCTTGGAAAACATTGAAAGTGATCCCACCTTCTTACAAAATGTTATTACTTGCGATGAATCGTGGTTTTTTACTTACGATCCCGAAACTAAACGCCAATCGATGCATTGGAAAACTCCTGGTTCTCCACGACAAAAAAAAGCACGAATGTCAAAATCGAAATTCAAGGCAATGATGATTGTTTTTTTTTACATCAAAGGGATTGTGCACATTGATTGGGTACCAGAGGGACAGACAGTGAATCAGCATCACTACATTAGCGTCCTGGCTACCCTACGTGAGCGAGTACGGAGAAAACGGAACGATTTGTGGAGAAAAAAGTCATGGATCCTTCACCAAGACAATGCCCCAGCTCACAGTGCGTTGTCAGTGAAGACGTTTTTGGCAAAACACAACATTCCCATCTTAGATCATCCACCCTACTCACCTGATTTGGCCCCCTGTGACTTTTTTCTTATCCCTAAAGTCAAGTCAGCTTTGAAAGGAACTAGATTTGAGACTGTTGAAGCAGTAAAAGAAAAAGCGACGGAAGTTGTTGTGTCTAGGCAAGACAGCCTAGACACAATGAGAGGAAGCCGAAAGCCACGCGCTAAGTTATACCAGGATGGCGTGAGGTCTGAAACAGGATACGTAATGAATGCTATAAAGAAAAGTACGTAGCTTCTGGAATACTTAACTTTAATCCATCCTTTTGGTACATCTGGAGATTGTGGCGATACAAGTGAGACTCTTTAGATACATGCAATGTTACTAATGGCGCCTTGCTAGGTCGTAGCCATTGACTTAGCTGAAGGCTATTCTAACTATCTGCTCTGCAAAATGAGCGAGGCTTCGTCAGTGTAGTCGCTAGCAAAGTCGTCCGTACAACTGGGGCGAGTGCTATTCCGTCTCTCGAGACCTGCCTCGTGGTGGCGCTCGGTCTGCGATCACACAGTGGCGACACGCGGGTCCGACATGTACTAATGGTCCGCAGCCGATTTAAAGCTACCACCTAGCAAGTGTGGTGTCTGGCGGTGACACCACAGAAGTAATGTATGGACTTACCGAAAATGATCTGCAGCATTGCTATGAACAGTGGAAAATTCGTATGGAGCGGTGTAGAGACCGAGGAGGAGAGTACATTGAAGGAGATAACATGAAATTGTAAATAATTGTAAATAAGTGTTTTTTTCCAGCATCAGTCCGGTTTTTTTCTAGCCGCACCTCGTATACATAGCAGTTCATGACATCCAGTTTTACAAATTTCAAAACTCCGCCATTTCTCTCCCCACATCCACCACTGCTGGCGGCTCACCTCCAACTGCGCAACGCTACGCGCTGTTAACATCCAACTGCCCAACACTACAATGGCAGACAACAATGCAAACTAGCCACAGACTGCACACAGCACAGCCAGTGATTTTCATACAGAGCGCTACGTAACGTTGCCAATAAGAAAACATAAACAGCCTACTTACACGGTTTATCCAATGTGGCAAGGCCGTTGCCAAACAACGGGGTAAAATAAAAGGATAATTGAAAGGTGAAGTTTCGGAATTTTCTGCTCGTTAAAGTAGAAACTGACAGACAAAGGCAAACATTACAGCGAGCTGGCAGAAGTCGTGGGACACGTTCCAATATCGTGTCGAAGCTCCTCCTTCTCGGCGTAGCTCAGCAACTCGACGTGGTATGGACTCAACAAGTTGTTGGAGGGCCCCCGCAGAAATATTGAGCCACGCTGCCTCTACAGCCGTCCATAACTGCGAAAGTATTGCTGGTGCACGATTTTGCGTACGAACTGACGTCTGAATTATGTCCGATAAAAGTTCCTTGGGATTCATGTTGAGCGAAAAGGTGGCCAAATCATTCGCTTGGACTGTCCAGAGTGTTCTTCAAACCAATCGTAAACGATTGTGACCCGGTGACATCACGCATTTTCGTCCACAAAGATTCCATCCTTGTTTCGGAACATGACGTCCTTGAATGGCTCCAAATGAAATCCGAATAGCCAAACAAAACCAGAACCCAGTCCATTCCATGTTTACACATCCCACACCATTATGGCTTGCATGGTGCCTTGTTCACTACTTGGATCCATAGCTTCGTGGGGCCTGCGCCACTCTCGAACCCTACCATCAGCTCTTACCAATTGAAATCGTCACTCAGCTGACCAGGCCACGGTTTCTCAGGCGTCTAGACTTCAACCGATACGATCACGAGCCGAGGAGAGGCGCTGCAGGCGATGTCGTGCTGTTAGCCAAGGCACTCGCGTCAGTCGTCTGCTGCCATAGCCCGTTAACGTCAAATTCCCCCCACTCTGTCCTAACTGATACGTTGGTCGCACGTACCACGTTGATTTCTGCTGTTATTTCACGCATTATTGCTTGTGTGTTAGCACTGGCAAATCTACGGAAACGCTACTGCTTTCGGTCGTAAAGGGAATGTCGAGGGCTGCTGCGCTGTTCATAGTGAGAGGTTATGTCTGAAATTTGGCATTATCGGCACATTCTTGACACTATGGATCTCGGAATATTTAATTACCTAATGATTTCGGAAATGGAATGTCCCGTGCGTCTTGCTCCGACTACCATTCCGCGTTCAGAGTCCGTTAATTCTAGTCATGCGGCCACAATCACGTCGGAAACCTTTTCACATGAATCACCTGAGTACAAATGACAGTTCCGCCAAAGCACTGCCCTTTTATACCTTGCGCACACGATACTACCGTCATCTGTTTATGTGCATATCGCTATCCCATATACACATAAGCAGGTCAACCGGATTTGCTGCTTCGGAGACTTTAATTTCGTGACGAGACGTAATGGTTCCCTGTGGATGATTTACCGCTGACATACGACGACAGACGCCATTCAACGATCGTTTGCCTTTCTTCCACAGGCCCGGAAAGCACTGTTCTGCACACTGAAGCGCTGTCGCTTTATAGTACTAACCGTTTAAATATTGCCGTGGTTTTCTCTGGAGATCTTGTAGGTTTCTAAACGTTTGGAACCTTTTTTCCATTACGTTACAATTATCATCTCCAATATAGTTACCATGCCGCTCCATTAAGTGTGTCCATATTCCCCTTACACGTACCCGTAACGTAGGTACGACCCCATCGGAGGGATATCTATGGAAGAGGCCGGAGTCTCGTATGCTCTCGTAAGAAAGGCAGCAATCTTCTGCGTGATTACAGGCACGACATAATGGCCTTGTAATCTTTACCAAGATGGTCCCATTATGTTAGTACTGCAAACGGCAGAACTCTGCAGCCGTTATATTTCTTGAGTACATCCAGCTCTGCTGTATGGCTTAATGATGATTGCATCCTCGAGGTAAAACACTCCGTAGGTGAAATACTACGCCAGTTGGATCTCCTGTTTCGGAGTACTCAGAAGGATTTGTCATCAGAAAAAAAAACTTATGTAACCATCTGATGGTAGGAGCGCCGAATGTTCGATCCCTCAGTGGTATAGGTAGGTGACAGAACTTGAAAAGGAAATGTTCTATTTAAATGTAGCTCGAATTGGCGAAGTGCGGTGCGGTGACATGAAAAATAAATATAAATAAGAGTTGTGGTCATACAAGTGCAGGGTTATCAACACAAAATTAAAAAAGGATCATGCAGAAGCAAGTCTAAAAGTTATGAAAAAATGAGTGTGTGTGTAAAATACTACGAAGAGTACATCTACATCTGCATACATACTCCACAATCCACCATACTGTGCGCACGGAGGGTACCTCGTACCACAACTAGCATCTTCTCTCCCTGTTCCACTCCCAAACAGAACGAGGGAAAAATGACTGCCTATATGCCTCTGTAGGAGCCCTAATCTCTCTTATTTTATCTTTGTGGTCTCTCCACGAAATATAAGTTGGTGCAGTAAAATTGTACTGCAGTCAGCCTCAAATGCTGGTTCCCTAAATTTCCTCAGTAGCGATTCACGAAAAGAACGCCTCCTTTCCTCCAGAGACTCCCACCCGAGTTCCTGAAGCATTTCCGTAACACTCGCGTGATGATCAAACCTACCAGGAACAAATCTAGCAGCCTGCTTCTGAATTACTTCTATGTCCTCCCTCAATCCGACCTGATAGGGATCCCAAACGCTCGAGCAGTACTCAAGAATAGGTCGTATTAGTGTTTTATAAGCGGTCTCCTTTACAGATGAACCACATCTTCCCAAAATTCTACCAATGAACCGAAGACGACTATCCGCCTTTCCCACAACTGTCATTACATGCTTGTCCCACTTCATATCGGCGTGACTGTGTCAAGCGCTACACTACTAATGGAGTATTCAAACATTACGGGATTCTTTTTCCTATTCATCTGCATTAATTTACATTTATCTATATTTAGAGTTAGCTGCCATTCTTTACACCAATCACAAATCCTGTCCAAGTCGTCTTCTATCCTCCTACAGTCACTCAACGACGACACCTTCCCGTACACCACAGCATCATCAGCAAACAGCCGCACATTGCTATCCACCCTATCCAAAAGATCATTTATGTAGATAGAAAACAACAGCGGACCTTCCACACTTCCGCCGGCCGGAGACACAAATCCAAGATTTGGCAACGACACCTATCCTTTTTCAAACATTTAAGAAGTAAAGTGAATCCGTGGAAGAAAAGCAGCCGGCCGAAGTGGCCGTGCGGTTAAAGGCGCTGCAGTCTGGAACCGCAAGACCGCTACGGTCGCAGGTTCGAATCCTGCCTCGGGCATGGATGTGTGTGATGTCCTTAGATTAGTTAGGTTTAATTAGTTCTAAGTTCTAGGCGACTGATGACCTCAGAAGTTAAGTCGCATAGTGCTCAGAGCCATTTGAACCATTCTTCCACACTTCCCTGGGGCACTCCAGATGATACCCTCACCTCCGATGAACACTCACCATCGAGGACAACGTACTGGGTTCTATTACTTAAGAAGTCTTCGAGCCACTCACATATTTGGGAACCAATCCCATATGCTCGTACCTTAGTTAGGAGTCTGCAGTGGGGCACCGAGTCAAACGCTTTCCGGAAGTCAAGGAATATGGCATCCGTCTGATACCATTCATCCATGGTTCGCAAGATATCGTGTGAAAAAAGGGCGAGTTGCGTTTCGCAGGAGCGATGCTTTCTAAAGCAGTGCAGATACATGGACAGCCACTTCTCTGTCTCAAGGAAATTCATTATATTCGAACTGAGAATATGTTCGAGAATCCTGCAACAAACCGATGTTAAGGATATTGGTCTGTAATTTTGAGGATCCGTCCTTCTACCCTTCTTATATACAGGCGTCTCCTGTGCTTTTTTCCAGTCGCTCGGGGCTTTACGTTGGGCAAGAGATTCGCGATAAATGCAAGCTAAGTAAGGAGCCAAGGCAGTAGAGTACTCTCTGTAAAACCGAATTGGAATCCCATCAGGACCTGGCGATTTATTTATTTTCAACCCATTCAGCTGCTTCACAACCCCAGGGCTGTCTATCACTATGTCCTCCATACGGGAACCTGTACGAGACTCTAACGGCGGTATGTTTGTTCGATCTTCCTGCGTGAAAGATTTCTCAAATGCTAAATTTAAAATTTCATCTTTCGTTTTGCTGTCTTCCGTTGCCAGGCCAGACTGATCAGTGAGTGACTGGATGGAAGCCTTCGACCCGCTTACCGACTTTACGTAAGACCAGAATTTCTTTGGGTTTTCAGCAAGATCTTTTGCTAAGGTATGACGGTGGTAGTGGTTATATGCTTCGCGCATCGCTCTTTTTACAGCAGCACGAATCTCTACTAACTTTTGCCTGCCCTCATTCTCCCGATCTTTCTTGTACCGCGAGTGCAACTGTCTTTGCTTCCTGAGCATTCTCCGAATTGCGCTGTTAAACCACGGTGTGTCTTTTCCGTCCGTAACCCACTTTTTCGGCACATACTTCTCCAATGCGTGATTTACAATGTGTTTAAAATTTGCCCACAATTCTTCCACGTCCATCGTAGCGGAAGTAAATGAAGTCGATTCATTTACTAAGTGGGATGCTAACAACTGCTTATCTCCTCTTTCTAGTAAGAATACTCTCCTAGCCTTCTCGACCGACTTTGATGGTAACATCATAGCAGACATAGACAGAAAACCACGACCTACCGCAGTATATCAAGTACATATCACATTTAGTCTGGCAGACAGTAAAGAGACGGGAAAAAACACTTATTGATACAAATATTGCTTAGAATGTTAAATTATGAATATTTAGTTTTGCAACGGAACTGCAGTTTTATAGTAGGAAAAGAAACAGATGGTAAAAAAGTAGGAAAACATGAACAGTGATGAAGGAATGAAAGGGGAAGCCCCCTAGTAGAATTTTTCACGTGGCACAATGTAATCGTTGAAAACACTTGGTTCAATACTCATGATAGAAGGTTTCATATGTGAAGAGGTCTGGAGCTCCGGAAGGAATCAGATATATTATGTGATGTGAAGATAGATATTCAGAAACAAGATTTTAATCTGAAAAACATATTCAGAAGCACGAGCGTACTCTGACCTAATGTATTATTTACGTACTTCTGATTAAAACTAAAGAAATTGGAGAAAGGGAGTAAATTAAGGAGATGTGATCTGGGTAAGTTGAAACAACCAGAGGATATATAGAGCTTCAAAGACAGTATTACAGAACGACCGACTGATATAGACGAAAGAAATTGACTAGAAATTAAATGGATGGCTTCGAAAACTGTAATAGTGAAGATAGCAGAGAAACAAGTAGGCAAGACCCACTTGTTCTTGGATAACCCACGACATATCAAATTTAACTGATTTAAGGAGAAAATATAAAAATGAAGCAGGAAAATGGGAGATACCAAAGCCTAAAATTATAGAAAGAGTAGTGGATGAAGATGAGTAATTGGATGCGATACTGAGAGAAGAATTTTACGGAAAACTGAGAGACCTAAGTAGAAAGAAATCATCGTCGTAGACGACATTCCCTCTATATCATGAAGATCCTGGGAGAAAGATACATGACAAAACCGTGCCAGCTGGTATGTAGTTTCTATGAGATAGATGAAATACCTCAGACCACAACCTTCCTGAGGCGAAGGCATTATTAAAATTCGTACTTAAGTTAATTACATCGACAACAATATTATATGCAGCAAATTAAATGTATCATCGTAGGCGATAAATTGAGAATTATATAAACTTTCTGAAAGAAACTGAATGTATAACGAGACCTACATCGTATTGCTTAAGGAAGCTACTGTACATTGGTTCTCATGGGGATGACTGGCAGACTCACCAAAACCAACTGTCCAGAGGTACTTAAGAAAAGAACTGCATAGGTTAAACGTTTATCACAGTGAATAGCAAAGATACTTAAGACTTTAACATGAGTAGGGTTCATTCGCGCTGTAATAACAACCGTAGTCCTAATGTATAATTCGGATCTACCTCCGTGTCCTTACACCAGGTGCTTGAGTCATGCAGTTGATGACCAGTTGCAGAGTATAACTCTGAACAGTGTAGCTGTCTGTAGGCAGAACTACAAAGAGCTCTCGTAACATTATTACCAGCCACAGAGGGCTTATTCTCGAGTCAATTTTGTTAACACAGTAGATCATATCAACCGTAACTTGGGTGCACCAAAAGTACCGGCTGGAGAGGTCAGTAAATTACATATTGTCTTCGGATTTTGTTTACTTTAGCTTCCTCCAACTCTACGTCTCACTCCAGTTATTTGCCGGTAGTAATCGACAAAAATCGGAAGCTGTCGGTCAAATGGCACATTTAGGCAGTTCAGCATCCGCTGGCCGAGTAGCAACAAGAACTCCATTGTCGAACACGAGCGAGACCTGTAGACGGCAATTTGTTAACCACGCGCATTGTTTCCACAAAAAGCAAGTTAGCGGTAAATGTCTGTCCGGAAGCAAACGTTTCTTTGTGACGTTCCTGGACACAAAGGCAAGACACACGGAGACGGATGGTAATGATACCGTTGATCGCTGGCATTGATCCCGCCACACCAGAGGGCTTTGCCCAGCTCTGTAAACCAGTATTATGAACGCCACTGTGTCTAGAATTCTGCTATGGAGAATGAACCATTATGTGTAGCAGCAGTGGAAGCAGATCTCCGTACCTCCAAGAACTTATTGGGCTTGTTCTGAAACGCTTTCCTTGGAAAGTCTAAGTTACTTTGCACAACATAGCACGTATTTCATTGACGCCAAGTGGATTGTGTATATCGTTCCAGCGACCTATTACAATTTCTTTTTCGTATATTAGTCCTCACATCCTTTTTGATTCAGCAGTCTTATACTTTAACTTCAAATATACAGGGTGGGCCATTGATCGTGACCGGGCCAGATATCTCACGAAATAAGCGTCAAACTAAAAAACTACAAAGAACGAAACTTGTCTAGCTTGAAGGGGGAAACCAAATGGCGCTATCGTTGGCCCGCTAGTTGGCGCTGCCATAGGTCAAACGGATATCAACAGCGTTTTTTTAAATAGGAACCCCCGTTTTTATTACATATTCGTGTAGTACGTAAAGAAATATGAATGTTTTAGTTGGACCACTTTTTTCGCTTTGTGATAGATGGCGCTGTAATAGTCACAGACATATGGCTCACAATTTTAGACGAACAGTTGGTTCAAAATGGTTCAAATGGCTCTGAGCACTATGGGACTCAACTGCTGAGGTCATTAGTCCCCTAGAACTTAGAACTAGTTAAACCTAACTAACCTACGGACATCACAAACATCCATGCCCGAGGCAGGATTCGAACCTGCGACCTTAGCGGTCTTGCGGTTCCAGACTGCAGCGCCTTTAACGGCACGGCCACTTCGGCCGGCCGAACAGTTAGCAACAGGTAGGTTTTTTAAATTAAAACACAGAATGTAGGTACGTTTGAACATTTGTTTCGGTTGCTCCAATCTCACACATGTACCTTTGTGAACTTATCATTTCTGAGAACGCATGCTGTTATTTTTTACAGTGTCATTACCTGTAAATACAACATTAATGCAATAAATGCTCAAAATGATGTCCGTCAACCTCAATGCATTTGGCAATACGTGTAACGACATTCCTCTAATAGCGAGTAGTTCGCCTTCCGTAATGTTCGCACGTGCATTGACAATGCGCTGACGCCGGCCGGAGTGGCCGAGCGGTTCTAGGCGCTACAGTCTGGAACCGCGCGACCGCTACGGCCGCAAGTTCGAATCCCGCCTCGGGCATGGATGTGTGTGATGTCCTTATGTTAGTTAGGTTTAAGTAGTTCTAAGTTCTAGGGGACTGATGACCCCAAAAGTTAAGTCCCATAGTGCTCAGAACCATTTGAACCATTTCAGCCAATGCGCTGACGCATATTGCCAGGCGTTGTCGGTGGATCACGATAGCAAATATCCTTCAACATTCCCCACAGAAAGAAATCCGGGGACGTCAGATCCGGTGAACGTGTGGGCCATGGTATGGTACTTCAACGACCAATCCATCTGTCATGAAATATGCTATTCAATACCGCTTCAACCGCACGCGAGCTATGTGCCGGACATACATCATGTTGGAAGTACATCGCCATTCTGTCATGCAGTGGAACATTTTGTAGTAACATCGGCAGAACATTACGTAGGGAATCAGCATACATTGCACCATTTAGATTGCCATCGATAAAATGGGGGCCAATTATCCTTACTCCGATAATGCCGCACCATACATTAACCCGCCAAGGATGCTGATGTTCTACTTACCGCAGCCATCGTGGATTTTCCGTTGCCCAGTAGTGCATATTATGCCGGTTTACGTTACCGCGGTTGGTGAATGACGCTCCGTCGCTAAATAGAACGCGTGCAAAAAATCTGTCATCGTCCCGTAATTTCTCTTGTGTCCAGTGACAGAACTGTACACGACGTTCAAAGTCGTCACCATGCAATTCCTGGTACATAGAAATATGGTACGGGTGTTGATGTAGCATTCACAACACCGACGTTTTTGAGATTCCCGATTATCGCGCAAATTTTCTGCTAGTGATGTGCAGATTAGCCGCATGAGCACCATCATTCGTTGCAGGTCTTGGTTGACGTTTCACATGTGGCTGAACACTTCCTGTTTCCTTAAAGAACGTAACTATCCAGCGAACGGTCCGGACACTTGGATGATGTCGTCCAGGATACAGATCAGCATACATAGCACACGCTCGTTGGGCGTTTTGACCACAGTAATCATACGTCAACATGATATCGACCTTTTCCGCAATTGGTAAACGGTCCATTTTAACACGGGTAATGTATCACGAAGCAAATACCGTCCGCACTGGCGGAATGTTACGTGATACCACGTACTTACACGTTTGTGACTATTACAGCGCCATCTATCACAGGGCGAAAAAAGTGGTCCGACTGAAACATTCATATTTCTTTACGTACTTCACAAATATGAAATAAAAAATGGGGGTTCCTATTTAAAAAAACGCAGTTGATATCCGTTTGACCTATGGCAGCGTCATCTAGCGGGCCAACAACAGCGCCATCTGGTTTCCCCCTTCAAGCTAGACGAGTTTCGTTCTTTGTAGTTGTTTCGTTTCAAGCTTATTTCGTGAGATATTTGGCCCAGTCACTATCAATGGACCACCCTGTATATATAATTTGCTTTCCAATCCCAATATGTCTAAAGAAATTTTGTTAATAGCGCCGCTTTTTTTGCCATAACTCTTGTCATAAATTGTATGAGGGAGAGTTAGATCACACGCAGTGACAAGGGACTTGAATATAGCTGTATAATAGATTTGTCCTCAACATTGAAATTAAAATATCCACTTAATACTACGATAAGTCATTTTTTTTATACAGTAAAACTTTAATATTGCGTGTAGTCTTTTCATAAAAAACTCGAAATCATCAGATAGGGCCCAATGTTACTGTTACTTTGAAATTCCCACCATTTGTACTTCCACAGCACAAGCTTCACAACAATAATAATTGCAGAATCCGAGGGTGCATTTTATATTACTTCTTAATGTAAATGGAAACTCAGGCGCCGATTTCACTTCTCATAGAGGTCCGTGATTTCTGAATAACTATAAATTCTTCCGTAAAAGTCACACTCAACATGGGAAAGATAACTACGCAACAACGTATAATAACTAGGCAAACAACTCGCGACGAGGTGGCCATACTGCTACACACTGCATGCGATTTATTAGAGTGCCTGCGTTTTTCATGCGACAGAAATCAACGACCGATCTGCAATTCCCCACCACACGTGTTATCTACGAAGCGATGGCATGCCCATGCGTTGATCGCTGCGATCCATCAGTCGTGTGTGGAGCTCTTAACGACATTTTCACAACAGGGTGCGTTTACAGTCGCCAGCCGAGGGAGAAGCTTCTTCTCTAGGCAAAAAATAGGAAAATGATGCTAGGAGAACTCTATACCTTGCCCTTAAAAAGGCTTTCTTACTTATTTTCTTTTCCGGTCATTTTTTGCGTCCTCATAGTCCTTGTACCTTTGGCGGAGGATTAGTTCGCCGTAGCCTAGGTGCAGCCAAGAATTAGACATCAGATAGAATGTAGTAATTAGAAAAGGTTTTAAAATATTGATACGAGTCACAAAATTTGTTAACAATTGAATTATTTATTTAGCAACGTGTTTCGAGGTGATGCCTCATCATCAGGCTTTATTGGCATCACAAAAACATGTTTATACACATATTAAAACTTATTTACATGACTTCTGTGATCATTCTGTGAAGAGAGAGAACGATAACTTAGTAAGGTAATAACTCAGTAGCAAAGAAGATAATTGTTGTCAGATGTATTACCGAAACATCAGTGTAATAAGTAATATTTGCAAAATACCAACAGGAATTATACATAGAAAGACGGAACAACTGATAGAAGCCAACCTGGGGCAAGATGAGTCTGATTTCCAGATAAATTGAGTGCGGCAATACTGAACCTACACCTCGTGTTAGAACATAGATTGCAGAAAGGCAAACGTACGTTTTGCAGATTTAGAGAAAGCTTTTTACATCGCTTACTTGACAACGGTAAGTTGTGAAGTTACTAGGCGTCATATAAAAGGAGCGAAGATTCTCTACAACTTATACAGAAACCAGACTGCTGCTATCAGTCGAAGGACATAGAAGGAGTCATTAGCTGGAAACGGAGCGGGACAAGGTTACAGTCTATCCCAATATTATTCTATTAGTGTACCGAGGAAGCAGAAATCGGGGAAATATTTCGGAAGTGAATTTTTGTTCAGGTAGAAGAAATAGAAAGTTGAAAATTTTGCCGGTGACATAGTATTTTTGTGAGACACGGTGAAGACCTATAAACATCAGCAGAATGAAATGGATAACTTCTTGGAAAGAGGCTATTAGATGGACGCCAGTAAAATGAAAATAAGGATAGTTAAGTGTAGCCAACTAAATCAGGCGATGCTGAGGGAGTTAGGCTAAAAAATGAGACACTAAAGTAGTAGATGAGTTCTGCTATTAGAACAGTAAAATACCTGTCAGCGCCAGAACTATAAAGAGAAGTATGTTAACATCGAACAGAAATGAAGACGTCGTCTGTAGCAGTGGTAAGAGGCAGTCGATGTAAACAGAGTTGTTGCATCATAAACATTGCACGTGATGTGCTTTATTCATATTAGTTGATAGTTCCACAGTAAACCAAGAAATGGCAGCTCTATCTCTTTAGAATCTCATCAATGACAACTTTGCCAGGATGTGTGCATGTAAATGTGTTAGAATTATGATGGGAAAAATTTTCAGTACTACTATTTGGGTAGCAAGAGGAGGTGGTGGCCTAAATTGCCTCATCACCACACTTTCCACCAGGGTCCTGGTTTAAACACCGTACACTACTGGCCACTAAAATTGCTGCACCAAGAAGAAATGCAGATGATAAACGGGTATTCATTGGAAAAATATATCATACTAGAACTGACATGTGATTACATTTTCACCTAATTTTGGGTGCATAGATCCTGAGAAATCAGTACCCAGAACAACCAACTTTGGCCGTAATAACGGCCTTGATACGCCTGAGCATTGAGTCAAACAGAGCCTGGATGACGTGTGCAGGTACAGCTGCCCATGCAGCTTCAACACGATACCACAGTTCATCAATACTAGTGACTGACGTATTGTGACGAGCCAGTTGCTCGGCCACCATTGAGCAGACGTTTTCAATTGATGAGAGATATGGAGAATGTGCTGGCCAGGGCACCAGTCGAACATTTTCTGTATCCAGAAAGGCCCGTACAGAACCTGCAACATGCGGTCGTGCATTATCCTGCTGAAATGTAGGGTTTCGCAGGGGTCGAATGAAGGGTAGCGCCACGGGTCGTAACAGGTCTGAAATGTAACGTCCACTGTTCAAAGTGCCGTCAATGTGAACAAGAGGTGACCGAGACGAGTAACAAATGGCACCCCATACCATCACGCCGGGTGATGCGCCAGTATGGCGATGACGAATACACGCTTCCAATGTGCGTTCACCGCGATGTCGTCAAACACGGATGCGACCTTCATGATGCTGTAAACAGAACCTGGATTCATCCGAGAAAATGAGGTTTTGCCATTCGTGCACCCAGGTTCGTCGTTGAGTACACCATTGCAGGCGGTCCTGTTCGTGCAGATGGTTGTTGTCTTGCAAACGTCCCCATCTGTTGACTCAGAGATCGAGACGTGGCTGCACGATCCGTTACAGCCATGCGGATAAGATGCCTGTCATCTCAACTGCTAGTGATACGAAGCCGTTGGGATCCAGCACGGCGTTTCGTATTACCCTCCTGAACCCACCGATTCCATATTCTGCAAACAGACATTGGATCTCGACCAAAGCGCGCACCAGTGTCGCGATACGATAAACCGCAATCGCGATAGGCTACAATCCGACCTTTATCAAAGTAGGAAACGTGATTGTACGCATTTCTCCTCCTTACACGAGGCACCACAACAACGTTTCACAAGGCAACGCCGGCCAATTGCTTTTTGTGTATGAGAAATCGGTTGGAAACTTTTCTCATGTCAGCACGTTGTAGGTGTCGCCACCGGCGCCAAACCTGTGTGAATGCTCTGAAAAGCTAATCATTTGCATATCACAGCATCTTCTTCCTGTCGGTTAAATTTCGCGTCTGTAGCACGTCATCTTCGTGGTGTAGCAATTTTAATGGGCAGTAGTGTATAATGCTGAATATTAAGTGGGTAGCTTGACAAACTAATCGATATGGACTAAACAGAATTGGAGAGAAATGTGTTTTGTGGCATAACTTGACTAAAAGAAGAGATTAATAGAAGAAACACGCTGAGGCATCAAGGAAGAAGTAGTTTGGTAATGGATGGAAGTGTGCGGGTGTAGGTGGAGTAAAAAATTCATAGGGAGACCCAGACTTGACTACAGTCAGCAGGGTTTTGTAGCATTTACAGAGCTCACTAGCATGGAGAATGCATGAAAGCGGACCAGTATCCTGCCAGCCCCGGACTGCCAAAGCTGCCAAATAAACCGCTGATAGTTTGGGCGGTCTTTCTGTAAGGGGGAAGAATCAAGACGAGCGCCGCAGGTCGGGCGATCGCTGCCTGACAAAAACAGAGCTCTGCCCGAACGCGTTGCTCTAAAGAACCACTAACGTGCAGCCGGCCGTCTAAGTGGCTGTTAGAGCCGCTTTCAGAAATGTCTAACAAGCCTTTAGCCAGGCGATGATGTTCATGTTTACATCCTTCCGCTACGCTCCATTTCCGAAGAGACGCCGCGTAGTATAGGGAGTGAAAGGTGTTTCACAGCATTCGTAGACATCATCTAGAAATTCGGGCGAATATCTGTCGTATCCGTACCTTGCCGTCCAAAGGGAGTTCCACGTCGTGCCGACAGATATTATGTTAACATAAACCTGTACCGTTATTTGACGGCGACAAACGCATTGGAGGTGAGGAGTGTTCAGAAGCTATCAATTGCCATTAAAATTGTAACACCCAGCAGGCAGAGTGAAACAAACGTCAAACTGGCCTGCACGGATATGCATATGATTAGCATTTCAGCGCAATCGCGAGCGACTTTCTGGTCAAAATCGAATACTGTAAGTTCGTGCACCTTTTATGTCTACTTGTAAATCGGCAACCAACGGCGTACCTATGATGTCAATGAACTATAGACTGTGCCGAGTGTGGAGTTATAAATTTGTGTGTTCAACACTGCGCATGCGCTGAAACATGGGACTTTGGCAGCGTCTGCTGAAATCGAAAGTTAACCTATTCTGGCCGAGCTCACTCCTGTTTTAGAAATTGGTTTTGTTCTTATCTCTGTTGTGTTATTTTCTTTGTTTTTACGACGCACTGAAAACTCAAGCAAGGTTCTGATAGTTTTCCCTGCTAGTGTTCTCTTACAAGATAGACGAAGTATCTGGAATCTAAAAGGTACGTATGTGTTACAAAGAAAACGCCTACACTATGCAGAAATAAAAACGGAAATAGATGAAGTGTTATAATGAAAATCATTTCAACCGTGAAAGATCAGAGTTATTTAACGAGAAAAATAACTTTCCGCGTTATTTGGCACTTAACAAGAAATCAAAATAGGAAGGATAAAGAAAAAACGTTTCTTACTGCGTGCTGAATATTATTTGATGTGTTTGAGCTTTGCAAGTATACATTTTCGCGGCCAAATAAATGTATACCGGGATGTTCTGAAATGCATGGATGACAATTTTCCTATTCTTTCAGTTTTCAGGTTCAAATGGCTCTGAGCACTATGGGACTCAACTGCTGAGGTCATTAGTCCCCTAGAACTTAGAACTAGTTAAACCTAACTAACCTAAGGACATCACAAACATCCATGCCCGAGGCAGGATTCGAACCTGCGACCGTAGCGGTCTTGCGGTTCCAGACTGCAGCGCCTTTAACTGCACGGCCACTTCGGCCGGCATCAGTTTTCAGGAGTGCAAAGTATTTTCTACACGACATTTGACAAGAGCTTCCAGAGCAGCTGTGGACATTGATAAACTCTATTATCATTGCTTGTTCCAATATTTTGCTACTATATTTCTATTTTTTCGTAAAAAAAGGATAGTCCCTCATAGCTCTGCTTTACCATTAAAACGCCCAACTGCACAGTAGTCAGCTGTCACAACTCACGCAGTTTTGGAGCTGACGTTTAAACGAAAATGGCCGCTCGAGACAGGCGTGACTCAGTAGAGGAATAAAACTACAGGGACGTTGCAGTAGTCAACTCGAGTAGTCAACTGAGAAAAGAAAGTTCATCGTGCAAAAGGAGCGTAAGTCAGAAAGAGTAAATCGAGGTACAGTCCACATAGAAGGAAAGATAACGCACTTTGTTTCTCGTTCTGAAATCACATTTGCTTCTTTGTCTATGCCAGAATAGGACTTAGTGCCTCGTATAAGAAGGAGAATCGTCTCGCAGCACGTGGCAGAGTTCGACAATGACAGTCTCATGGCCTCGCGAGACTTCACTATCAGATGCTGCAATATCGCTTAGGTCGGTGTCGTACCAATGCCTTGGGAACATGGACTCGATGGGTTCAAGTAAACAATACTTGATGCCTTGCAGCCACTCAGGAGCCCCACGCAACTAGCAACTGAGAGGACATACGTATTGTTCACTCGACCCTGCAGGATCACACAGCAAAGTCACGTACCTTGGGTGAGAAAATGAAACTGTCTGCAGCGAGACGAGCATGCCCGCGGAAAGTGCGAAGGCGTGTGGAGCAACACGGACTCCCATCACCTCACCCATTGTTGAGGCTTGTTACTTGGTAATAAAGAGGCTAACAGACTGTACTGAGGTAAGTCAGCCAAACGCGGGCTACATGTGATCTTGCATTATCTTGTTCAAGAAAGCGTCACAGAGACCTCGCGGATAGTGCACAGCTACCAGCCTTAGCCCTGGCATCTGGAGCAACACGGACTCCCATCACCTCACCCATTGTTGAGGCTTGTTACTTGGTAATAAAGAGGCTAACAGACTGTACTGAGGTAAGTCAGCCAAACGCGGGCTACACGTGATCTTGCATTATCTTGTTCAAGAAAGCGTCACAGAGACCTCGCGGATAGTGCACAGCTACCAGCCTTAGCCCTGGCATCTGGAGCAACACGGACTCCCATCACCTCACCCATTGTTGAGGCTTGTTACTTGGTAATAAAGAGGCTAACAGACTGTACTGAGGTAAGTCAGCCAAACGCGGGCTACATGTGATCTTGCATTATCTTGTTCAAGAAAGCGTCACAGAGACCTCGCGGATAGTGCACAGCTACCAGCCTTAGCCCTGGCGTCTGGAGCAACACGGACTCCCATCACCTCACCCATTGTTGAGGCTTGTTACTTGGTAATAAAGAGGCTAACAGACTGTACTGAGGTAAGTCAGCCAAACGCGGGCTACATGTGATCTTGCATTATCTTGTTAAAGAAAGCATCACAGAGACCTCGCGGATGGTGCACAGCTACCAGCCTTAGCCCTGGCGTCAGGAGCAACACGGACTCCCATCACCTCACCCATTGTTGAGGCTTGTTACTTGGTAATAGAGAGGCTAACAGACTGTACTGAGGTAAGTCAGCCAAACGCGGGCTACATGTGATCTTGCATTATCTTGTTCAAGAAAGCATCACAGAGACCTCGCGGATGGTGCACAGCTACCAGCCTTAGCCCTGGCGTCAGGAGCAACACGGACTCCCATCACCTCACCCATTGTAGAGGCTTGTTACTTGGTAATAAAGAGGCTAACAGACTGTACTGAGGTAAGTCAGCCAAACGCGGGCTACATGTGATCTTGCATTATCTTGTTAAAGAAAGCATCACAGAGACCTCGCGGATGGTGCACAGCTACCAGCCTTAGCCCTGGCGTCTGGAGCAACACGGACTCCCATCACCTCACCCATTGTTGAGGCTTGTTACTTGGTAATAAAGAGGTTAACAGACTGTACTGAGGTAAGTCAGCCAAACGCGGGCTACATGTGATCTTGCATTATCTTGTTCAAGAAAGCATCACAGAGACCTCGCGGATGGTGCACAGCTACCAGCCTTAGCCCTGGCGTCTGGAGCAACACGGACTACCATCACCTCACCCATTGTTGAGGCTTGTTACTTGGTAATAAAGAGGCTAACAGACTGTACTGAGGTAAGTCAGCCAAACGCGGGCTACATGTGATCTTGCATTATCTTGTTCAAGAAAGCATCACAGAGACCTCGCGGATGGTGCACAGCTACCAGCCTTAGCCCTGGCGTCTGGAGCAACACGGACTACCATCACCTCACCCATTGTTGAGGCTTGTTACTTGGTAATAAAGAGGCTAACAGACTGTACTGAGGTAAGTCAGCCAAACGCGGGCTACATGTGATCTTGCATTATCTTGTTAAAGAAAGCATCACAGAGACCTCGCGGATGGTGCACAGCTACCAGCCTTAGCCCTGGCGTCTGGAGCAACACGGACTCCCATCACCTCACCCATTGTTGAGGCTTGTTACTTGGTAATAAAGAGGCTAACAGACTGTACTGAGGTAAGTCAGCCAAACGCGGGCTACATGTGATCTTGCATTATCTTGTTAAAGAAAGCATCACAGAGACCTCGCGGATGGTGCACAGCTACCAGCCTTAGCCCTGGCGTCTGGAGCAACACGGACTCCCATCACCTCACCCATTGTTGAGGCTTGTTACTTGGTAATAAAGAGGCTAACAGACTGTACTGAGGTAAGTCAGCCAAACGCGGGCTACATGTGATCTTGCATTATCTTGTTAAAGAAAGCATCACAGAGACCTCGCGGATGGTGCACAGCTACCAGCCTTAGCCCTGGCGTCTGGAGCAACACGGACTCCCATCACCTCACCCATTGTTGAGGCTTGTTACTTGGTAATAAAGAGGCTAACAGACTGTACTGAGGTAAGTCAGCCAAACGCGGGCTACATGTGATCTTGCATTATCTTGTTAAAGAAAGCATCACAGAGACCTCGCGGATGGTGCACAGCTACCAGCCTTAGCCCTGGCGTCTGGAGCAACACGGACTCCCATCACCTCACCCATTGTTGAGGCTTGTTACTTGGTAATAAAGAGGCTAACAGACTGTACTGAGGTAAGTCAGCCAAACGCGGGCTACATGTGATCTTGCATTATCTTGTTCAAGAAAGCGTCACAGAGACCTCGCGGATAGTGCACAGCTACCAGCCTTAGCCCTGGCATCTGGAGCAACACGGACTCCCATCACCTCACCCATTGTTGAGGCTTGTTACTTGGTAATAAAGAGGCTAACAGACTGTACTGAGGTAAGTCAGCCAAACGCGGGCTACATGTGATCTTGCATTATCTTGTTCAAGAAAGCGTTACAGAGACCTCGCGGATAGTGCACAGCTACCAGCCTTAGTCCTGGCGTCTGGAGCAACACGGACTCCCATCACCTCACCCATTGTTGAGGCTTGTTACTTGGTAATAAAGAGGCTAACAGACTGTACTGAGGTAAGTCAGCCAAACGCGGGCTACATGTGATCTTGCATTATCTTGTTCAAGAAAGCGTCACAGAGACCTCGCGGATAGTGCACAGCTACCAGCCTTAGCCCTGGCATCTGGAGCAACACGGACTCCCATCACCTCACCCATTGTTGAGGCTTGTTACTTGGTAATAAAGAGGCTAACAGACTGTACTGAGGTAAGTCAGCCAAACGCGGGCTACATGTGATCTTGCATTATCTTGTTCAAGAAAGCGTTACAGAGACCTCGCGGATAGTGCACAGCTACCAGCCTTAGTCCTGGCGTCTGGAGCAACACGGACTCCCATCACCTCACCCATTGTTGAGGCTTGTTACTTGGTAATAAAGAGGCTAACAGACTGTACTGAGGTAAGTCAGCCAAACGCGGGCTACATGTGATCTTGCATTATCTTGTTCAAGAAAGCGTCACAGAGACCTCGCGGATAGTGCACAGCTACCAGCCTTAGCCCTTTCAGACCTGAATTTCTTCTGGAGAAAGGAAAATTTTTCTGTATTTGATAATGCTCTTAGGTAACTTTTTAAATTATTTTAGATGCAAGGTTTATACAAAAATATGTACCCGTTTTCAAAATACACTTTATCGACTAAAGTAACCAACTATAAAATATTCTCTATTACAATAAGAAGTAAAATGATAATTCAATAATTAACATTCAAAATAACAGTAACAGTACTGAATTATAGAGTGCTATATAGCTAACCAACCACATCCGTGTATTCTGGCGGTCACGAGCTGACGCACACTGCTACACTGACTTGCTGGAATTTTCATAGTGATGCCAACATAGCGATGGCAGCACTTGCGCATTATGAACAGGCTGAACATTTACAAATGTGTATCTCAAGCCTTCTACTGGGAAAAATACTTCTGTTGCTGTTAAGGCATAGTAAAAGTTAATGTAAACGACTTCAGCTAGAGGGCTTGAAAGGGTTAACACAGCAGAAATACAACGGCTGATATCTAAATTACTGGCTTACTGGCTGCGTGTCCCAAGAGGAGATCGTGCTTTGTGCCCATTGGCAATACACACCCTCAGGTCAAATTATGTACCATGTGGCGAAGACAAATCTGGCAATTACGAAAGTGGACACAGAAGCAGTGCCGCGTCGTCTTTTACACGAGGCCGGGTGCTACGTGAAGAGTACTTTTACTATGCGAATGTTATTTACATAATACCTGTAATATATGACTGGTACTTCATCATACACGATTTTGTTTTCTTATGTGTTGTAAATCTAGTAGCACGTCGTGCCTAAAATGAGGTTCATACTGATTATATCATTTTAAGTTAAATTCACAGCTACACCTTCAGCAAGAGGCCATCAAACTACGTTTTGAACAGCTGATTTCGTAATACACGAGGACTGCGAAATACCGGCATGTATACTAAGTATGTGACTGTTCGTAAGTTAACAAAAGAACATATTGAAACAATCTCAATGAACATCTTTTTATTTTTTATATCTATTGTTGGTAAGAATTTAAAAAAGAAGGGGTTATTATATTGTGACTGTTCAAACTGTTAACTTAAGAATAAATAGAAACAATCTAGATCGCAACCTTTTTATTTTTTGTATCTATTTATGGTAAAATAAAATAAAAAATTTTGGTTGCTATATTCTTATACAATCCAAATCGCTAAAGTTCCAACTTGTTACCAATATTTCTTAAGTTAAGAGCTCTATAATACCACATCTTACAATCTGTTTCTAACATGTTATCAATATCTCTTAAGTTGACAACGCTAGAATTTCGCATCTTTCAATCTATTTCCAACGCAGTATTGATTTTAAAGCGTAAAAAAATAGTCGGTCATCTCAGAGCACCACTCCTCTGAAAGACAAAAAACAAAGCTTTAAAATATTAGAAGCCTTGTGAAGACAGATTTTTGAAATCTAAACGCGGTTATAGCGACTTTTACGTCTACATCTACATTTTACTCCGCAAGACAGCCAACGGTGTGTGGCGGAGGGCACTTTACGTGCCACTGTGATTACCTCCCTTTCCTGTTCCAGTCGCGTATGGAAGAACGACTGCCGGAAAGCCTCCGTGCGCGCTCGAATCTCTCTAGTTTTACATTCGTGATCTCCTCTGGAGGTATAAGTAGGGGGAAGCAATATATTCGATACCTCATCCAGAAAAGCACCCTCTCGAAACCTGGACAGCAAGCTACACCGCGATGCAGAGCGCCTCTGTTGCAGAGTCTGCCACTTGAGTTTGCTAAACATCTCCGTAACGCTATCACGCTTACCAAATAACCCTGTGAAGAAACGCACCGCTCTTCTTTGGATCTTCTCTATCTCATCTGTCAACCCGACCTGGTACGGATCCCACGCCGATGAGCAATGCTCAAGTATAGGTCGAACGAGTGTTTTGTAAGACACCTCCTTTGTTGATGGACTACATTTTATAGGGACTCTCCCAATGAATCTCAACCTTGCACCCGCCTTACCAACAATTAATTTCATATGATCATTCCACTTCAAATCGTTCTGTACGCATACTCCCAGATATTTTACAGAAGTAACTGCTACCAGGTTTGTTTCGCTATCATATAATCATACAATAAAGGATCCTTCTTTCTATGTATTCGCAATACATTACATTTGTCTATGTTAAGGGTCAGTTGCCACTCCCTGCACCAAGTGCCTTGATATATTTAAAATCATGTGAGGTCACTTGTTGTTTGTACGGTATAACCAGTGTCCCACAGCCAACATTTTCTCACCACCTTCATTTTTGACAAGGTAGCGATCCTCATTGCATCCAACGTCCAACCTCGATGTTATTGACCAGCTGCATCTACATATACACCTATATTCCACAAATAAGCTTACGACGTGTGCTGAAGTGAACGTTTCATACAACTACCGTTTTGCGCCGTCCCTGACCCATTCGTGAATAGTGCGTGAGAGAAACAACTGAAGGTGAAACTCCAGCAGAACTTTGATTTCTTTGATTTTCTCACCGTGATCTTTCCGTGTGACATGTGTGGGAGGAAGTAGTATGCTGCCCGACTCTTCATGGAACATACGGTATTCGTGATACTCAACACCTCTCTTGCAGTGTGTGCCACTGGAGTTTGCTGAGCACCTCCGTAATGCTGTCGCACTTATTAAACGATCCAGTGACAAAGCTGGATATTGTCTACCATCTCTCCTGTCAATCCAACCTGAGAAGGATCTCAGGCTTGTCAGCAGTACTCAGCAATCGGTCGAAAGAGTGTTCTGGAAGCCACTTCTTTCGTGGATGAATTACATTTCCACAAAATTCTTGCTATGAACTCAGGCCTGGTATCTGCTTTTCCTGCAATTTGTTTTCAGGTCGCTTGGGACGACTACTCCAGGATATCTTCGCTGGTTGCCATTTCCAAAGATTTATCTCCAATAGTGTAGTCGTTTATTTACATCTAGAGGCAACTGCCACGCCCTGCACCAGCTTAGGAGATGGTAATCTTCCGCTACAGTAGGGGTTCCCAAGGTGTTCCTTAGACGGAACATTTATCTTGGTACATTAATGGAACACGTTATTTATTTTGAAGGTTAATAAAAAATTTAAGAAATGAGAAAACTTGTTTTATTCATAGAGTACTTCAATTTTAAATCGTAACTAATAATACAGAAGTAATAGTACAATTTAAAAGAAATAACTATGGCCAAAATGTCGAAAAATACCGCATTTTGCTAACAAGTTTTTCGCGGAGCACTTATTAACTTCCCACGGAACACCAGCGTTCCGAGGAAGACAGTTTGGTAAACCTTGTTCTAGAGAACAGCCTCAAGAAGCTTTAAAATAGCCACTAAATCAGTTAAACATCTTCTTCTTCTGGCTACCCTTTAATGAATGTTGGCAACCAAACGATGCACATTTACTTACGAACCTAGTATGAAGTAATTGATATGCATTTTGTAATCCTGTCCACTGCCTTACATCATCCAACCAAGATATTCTTCTTCGCCTTTTTCTTCGTTTACCGTCGATCTTCCCATCTATTACCAATTCTAGGAGGACATGGAGTCAAGAAAAATATGGGAACTCCAAAAACTCATTACCTGCTAATACGGTGTAGGAAACCTGTTGGAATTGAAAACAGCTATTAGTCGTCTATGTCCTATATGATTTTAAAGAGAATCTTAAATCATTCTTCCTGGGGAAAAAAAAAGCGATCACGCACACTCCTCTCCAATGTAGGCCACAAAATATCAGTAACACTGAGATCTGATGGCTTTAGTGTCCAGAGGAGCTTTGAGGACAGGGACCCTGCTGTTTTGGAACACAGCATCACCATTGCGGAACAAACATTGTACCATGGGGTGTATCTCATCAGGCAAAATGGTCACATAATCCGTAGTAGTAACCATTGGTCTCATGTAATGGCATGATGTGGGTGCCCAAACCATCGCTCTGCCATGTTTCACTCTTGGAACATAAACTCGGCCAGAAGTTGGTAACGTTTTGAAACAAGACTCATCCGACCAAACGACTTTCTTCCATGCCTCCATAGTTCGGGTTTTATGGCTTCGGCTAACTTTTTCCTGTTACGCGCATTAGCATCACTGACGACTAGTTTTGTAATTCCAGCTTGCTCTGCAGTTCCTTGTTTATGGAGCTCCTTTCGTGTTGTTTTGGTGCTGAAAGGATTCGCGAGTGCGACATTTAGTTTAGCAGTGACTATTGCAGCTGTCCTCCTCTTACATTTCGTCACCCTCCTCTTCAATGACCGTCTGTCACGGTCTCCCAACGCAAACTTTCGTCGGCGTTGTGACATAGCGAATGGTGATTTTCCGCTTTCCCTGTATACGGCAAAAATCTTAAATACGGCGCCTATTAACAATAAACACATTGGGCTACCTTTGTTAAAGAACAACCTATCCTAGTGTAAGTAGGCTGTTTAGGTTTTTTTATTGGTAACGCCACGTAGCGCTCTGTATGAAAATCGCTGGTTGTGCTGTGTGCAGTCAGTGGCTGGTTTGCATTGTTGTTTGCTATTGTAGTTTTGGGCAGCTGGATGTTAACAGCGCGTAGCGTTGTGCAGTTGGAGGTGATCCGCCAGCAGTGGTGGATGTGGGGAGAGAGATGGCGGAGTTTTGAGAGCGGATGATCTGGACGTGTGTCCATCAGAGAGAGTAAATTTGTAATACTGGATATCTTGGACTGATATATATATTATGACTTTTGAACAGTATTAAGGTAAATACATTGTTTGTTCTCTATCAAAATCTTTCATTTGCTAACTATGCCTATCAGTAGTTAGTGCCTTCAGTAGTTTGAATCTTTTATTTAGCTGGCAGTAGTGGCGCTCGCTGTATTGCAGTGTTTCAGTAACGAAGATTTTTGTGAGTAAGTGATTCAGGAAAAGTATAGGTTATTGTTAGTCAGGGCCATTCTTTTGTAGGGATTTTAAGTCAGATTGCGTTGCACTAAAAATATTGTGTGTCAGTTTAAGCACAGTCATGTATAATTTTTCTAAGGGGACGTTTCACTAGGAGCACTAACTATCTCCCCATGTTCATATTCACTTTGCTCCTGCGTAGTGCACTCACAAGTATACAGGGCACTGTTCTGGCCACGACTGACGCTTGCAACATATTACGGATATTGCACAGGTGCCGTACGTGATCAAATACCACACAGCAAGCTGAGGCTGGGCTAGCAGCTGTATTTACGTTCAAGCATGCATACTTATATACGAGGGACACTCCAAAAGAAATGCACACTAGTTTTGTAAAATCATCTGTTGATGATTTCATAGATCGAAACCAATCATAAAAAAAACAGAAAAATTTTGAGATCGAAGCCCTATGAAGTTCCACAGCTTTTAAACGCTGGGCCGCTGTATACTTCAACGTGATTACGTCACACTTCATTAGCACTAACAAAAGTCCGCCTGCCAGAGTTGTGTTTCCCTGTAAGTAGTAAGTGACACCAAGCGGAGCGATACAGATAAGTCCTATATTTAAGAGAAAGAGCATATTATTGTTTTCTTTTTGATCTGAGTATGTGATGGACAGATTTCAGAATAAGTCACTAGGTGCCTTTGTGAGATCAGAAGTAGATTATTTTATGAAAAATAAAAGCCTTGTAATATATTTATAATAATTAAATTCCTATAGCTCACACACATATTCCACTTTTATTGATTTCAAATGCAGCACCTAAGTGCATTTTTTCTTGTGGTCTTCAGCCTGAAGAATGGTTTGATGCTGCTCTCCAGCCTAGTCTGTCCTGCCTCTGCATAACTGCCACAGCGCACATTCACTAAGGCTAGTTCTGCATCTACAGTTGTTACCCAGTTGCACTTCTCTCAATTATCAAATTCACCAGTTCATATCTGACGATATGGTCTATCAATCTATTCCTTCACTTACTCAGATTGTGCCTTAAATTTATTTATTCCCAATTGGATTCATTATGCCTTCAACAATCTCTTGCAGCACCATATTTCAAAAATTTCTATTCTCATCTTGATCAACTGTTTATCGTCGACGTTTTACCGTCACATAATGCTACACTCCAGGCAAACATTTTCAGGAAATGCTTCTTAACACTTAAATTCATATTACATATTGATATATTTCTCTTTTTCATAATAGCTTTTCTAGCTAATGCAGTCTGCATTTTACTCGTCTTTACTGCTGCCACCATCAGTTATTTTGCTGTTCAAATAGCGCACTTGTCAGCTACCGCCTAGAGCATTGTTTCCTAATCTAAGTCTTTCAGTATTACCAGATTCATTTCAACTTTCGCTCCATAACCTTCGTCTTACTGTACCTGATGTTCATCTTACAGCGTTTTTTTTTTTTTTTTTTTTAAGACACTGAATTCCGTTCAGCTGTCTTCCGAGTCCTTCGTAGTCTTTGACGGAATCACATTGCGAATGACAAACCATACAGTTTCATTTCCTCTGCTTGAACTTTAATTGCTTTTCCAAATTTGTCCATTGTTTCTTTTACTGCCTGCGTGTACGGATTGACTAATAGGATATAGGACACAATTCGGTCTCAGTCCCTTCTAAACCACCGCCTCTCATTCAGGTCTTTCGATTTATATGACTGCAGTCTGCTTTCTGTATAACAAGTGAGGTATTCAGCCATGAAAACCTTTGATCACCTACCCAGTGATCGTAGTAACTTAGATCATGTAATTATATTCCGGCACACACTAAAAGACATCTAGTCCATAGCAGATTTCTGAATGTGTGACAATACAGTGTGTTTGTGGGTGTGCGTGCGTTTAAGAGAGATAACCAATGTAAAAAAAAAAAAAAAAAAAAAAAAAAAAAAAAACTTCAGGCAATCACATAAATGGTCAGCATGTTAACGTGTTTCTCACTGAGAAAGTCTACAGTTGGTGTGAAACTGACGCGTTTCATATCATAGTCAGAACTCGCAGTTATGGTCCTCGGAATATGCCACGAATTAAGTTGTAAACAACTTTTTGCTCCCCGAATTTTGTCCGTGATAATTTCGAAATGCATTTCAGTCAACATTGTCAAAATCTTTTTCACCGTGTTTAATTAATTATGTGTTTATAGCTGATAAATGTAATTAATGTTAATTTTCTTATAAAGGCGAATAGCATGAAACAGTTTCTCACCACATTAATTTGCTCCCATTGTGTAGCTAACTCAACTGTTAGTGCACGCTGCACGTTTGCATTGTCATTAAACCTATTCTAGTGAGGTCTTACATTCCTGAGCCGTACTGCTAACAAAGAAACACTTACGTCGCTAATTATAAAGTCCATTCATCTGGTAAAATGTCTTATTGTATTATGTTCTCCTTTAGTGTATGTTGACCATTCTTACACCCACTCGTGTTTTAATTTCATAATATGCTAGGCAGATATGCTACTTTTTTACTGTTGTGTGACTCGATGAATGACTGTAACCCAGATATGTCGATTTGAAGACTTACACTATGTAAGTTCAAGTGGCTCTGAGCACTATGGGACATAACTTCTGAGGTCATCAAGTCCCCTAGAACTGAGAACTACTTAAACCTAACTAACCTAAGGACATCACACACATCCATGCCCGAGGCAGGATTCGAACCTGCGACCGTAGCGGTCGCGCTGTTTCAGACTGTAGCGCCTAGAACAGCTCGGGCACGCCGGCTGGCCACTATGTAAGTGCTCTTTTTACTCTTTTGGCTAAACAACCAATATTTGTTTCATATTTTCTATTTCAAATACATTACATCTGATATGTATTTCAGCTTATTATTTAAAAATAGCTATAGATCAAAATTTTGCAGTAATGAATGTAAAATATATTTCAGACTATTGAAAGCCGTGAGCTGTGGCAGAACGCTAAAATTCATGTTATTCGAAACTAGTTTTCATTATTTTTTCTATACTCCTGGCCTTCTGAGTGCAGTTCTATTAAACTAAGAATATTCGGCAGGCATTTTGAGACTGAGGTACAATATGACCAAACCGTCTTTGTTCATTACTTCGTCGCAATAGTTTTCCGGAAAGCAGAGTCGCAGAGACTTAGTGTAGAACTAATCACTTGTCCTGAGTACATGATCATCTCCTCCTCTTTCCGTCCACAAAGTACAGGTCTGCCCACATAAACACGCTTAGGATAAATCTACTCGGGCGTTTTTCACGCAATTTTTGTGCAATATTAGGGAAAAAATATGGACACGGTTTGCGATATACGAAGTGCCTACAGGGTACTGAAATTCACGCACAGTGTAAAAGGATAGGCGTGTCCTGAAGGTCGTAATGCAGACGTGTGGGTCTAGGACCATTTTTTCCGTCAAATGACGCAAGTGGTAGTTTCTAAGCGTGCATTAATACATCGAGTAGTAGGTGTACTCCCAAACCTGCGCCATTTAACACTCACAACGTTGCGTTATTGAACGTACCCCCCCCCCCCCCCCCCCCACCTCCACCACCTCGCCGGCCATGCTCAGGCTTCCCAAGGCTACCAAGAACAAACAAACCGACTCATAATCAACTGCATTCAGGAGTATACGTCGTATCTGCGGTCCGTCGTGCTTGCATAACTGGCTACTGGTTCGGTGGACATGGCTTGTCCAGCCAGAATGCTAGTTGCGGCACTCGACGACAGGATAAAGATGCCACTTGTCGGGTGCTGGTTTATTTTCATAAACACGTCCCTCTGTAGCACACTCCACTCGCTGAGTACCAATCGTGGGCTCGTGCTGTGGAAGCAAAGCGTGTTGCTGACTTGCTGTTTTTTGCTGTTGTGTGAAGATCTCAGGGTTACTGCTGGGTGGTCAGTTTGTTGTTCGCACGTCCACCACAAGACTCTACACTACGCTAGACCAAATTCTGCGCACGAATTTAATTACGAGGATAGCTAACTTCTCTCGAAGAATCAGCATCTGTTCAGGAAACATGACTCAAACGGGACGTTCACGACATATTACACGTAAAGAACACAGGCGAACAGGTAGAATCCCTAAATTTCCGAATTCCTTGCATGCGACACACTATCTCGTTGTCGACTGGTTGACGGAGCTGCGGTCGCATTCAGTTCTGAAGCAATTTCATCGAATCTGTAAAAGAATTCCCTTTACATTATCATCTTTTTTCGGATCGTTGCGGAATGAAATCCACCATAAAATTATCGAGAATCAAATTTATTATTAGTATAACAGGAAAATGTAGCTGGAAGAACAGGACAGTCGCACCTGCAAGAGGACGTCGCATGCTAATAAAAATATTCATAATCGTAAAAGCTTATCCTAAGTAATGTCAAGAAGAACCTGGTGACCAGGTGACCCTTTTAGCCTCTTAGTAGTATAGATGATTCTAGTAAGGTAAATAAATGTTACTGTTATTTAAATAACTCAGTAACAGATTTTATAATCCAGTTCTAATTCTTTCCAAAAAGAGTTCCGCTGTGGTTGCCACCGTGTCCTTAACTTAGACAATGGTGGCGCATATCTAACACCTTGTGCTTTGAAACTGATAAAATAAAATAAAAATTCCTAACCAACTGTTAATTCATTTCCTCGTCGTGAATGATACACTGTCTTCACGGAAAACATCAAAAATAAAATTTTTACTTCAAATACTTAAACATAATTTTAATAATTCTATATCCTTTCTGGCGCTTAACGGTTCGTAGTTGTTGCCAGTACATTATTTGACATTGCACGTGTCCTGTATGGAATTTGTTCACGCAGCCTGCCATCACTTGTATTTCGCAAAATGTGCAACTCCAACAGCGAACCGACTCTTGAGTGGTTGTCCAGCGACAATTTAGAATATGTTAAAATACACCGAATGTTTCAGAAATAAGAACGCATGGTGGTGCGATAACTAGCGGTACGTATCTGTAAGTTTCGATGTTTCGTGTCATTTGATTTCGTTGGTACCCGCGCCCTAACGAGAAAACACTGTACTAATTCCCTTTGTTCTCATTCGGTGCTGTGTACATGAAGTGAGATGTCGCTTGTGTACTTCGCTTCCGCCTCAGCGTTATTCGTAATCAAGTGTTGTACCAAAGGCAAGGTAGTGTGTATGCACTTGCAAATGCTGAAAGATTGTTTACTATGTCTTATCATGCGTGGGACAGGGAACATTTCACGTGGAATTAACTAGCAGACATGAACTTGGCCGTTGGTGCTGCAAGAACTATGGAAGGAGCACGGCGATTGTACACAGAACGTTATGAACATCTGCTGATCCGGATCGTCGTCTCCATGAAAGCGAGACATTAGAGGGAGATTTCTATGCTCGATGTCGACCACGGAGTGTGTGCAGTCCTGGTTTCGAGGAAACTACAAATAATCGACAACTGTCCTTCAGGTAGCGTAGGCTCAGTTGCTCATGCTCTAAAAGCTGGTTCTAGCAGTGTTTCGAGAAATCTGCGTGATGATTATCGTCCTTTCTGCAAGTTATGGAAGGTACAGGATCTTCTATCCACTTATTTTCCAATTCGGAACGACTTTGCCGTATGGTTTTTGCACCAAAGAAAACTAACTCCCGACTTCGTAAACATTGTTCTGTGTGCTGATGAGTCGACTTTCATCCTCGAAGGAATGTTCAACAATAGCGACTACCATGTATGGTCTTGTGAAAATCATCCAAGTTGTCCACCGCTTTGGAATGGGCTGGGATTATTGAAAACCAAGTAGTGGGTCGTTACATTCTACCACACTGTCTAACTGGGCGTGTTTACCGCGTATTTCTCGACACGTGCTTCCCAGTCTTCTCGAAGACGTGCCGCTTCAAACCAGAGGACGAATGTTCTTCATCATGATTGGCACATCCCCATTTCACAAATCGAATGATAGAATCCTTGGGCAGACAATACACTGGACGCTAGACTGGACGTAATGGACATGTCCACTGACCTACAAGAACCCCAGATCTCATACCACTTGATTTATATCTCTGGAGCCACGTGAAGTCTCTTGTGTATCAAACTCCTGTTAACAGTGTGAAAGAAGTCCTAGCTCGAATTGCTATTGCTGCAGGAGACGTGCGAGATCAAGTCAATGAAACGTTACCTTGTTTTCACCGTTCCGTGGAATCGATGGCTTGAGTTATGTCATCAAGTCAGTGGTACACATTTCGAGTATTTACGGCAGTAATCACAAAGTACAGTGACGTTTCCTCTAAGCGAAGCGAATGCGCTATCGCGTTGTCTAACGCACCAACTGTGAGTCAGAAACCCCATGATTGTATACTTAAACTGATTGCCTATACCCAAGTCATCATCCCACAAAACTTCTGTACTTATTTCTGAAATAACCGTATACCATTGAATTAAATCTGTAAAAATTGCTGTAGATGTCATAGAGCAGCAAGGCCGGACATTCAGCTCGTCCAAAACGTGCAATCTGTTCACCAACTCAATGAGATGGCTACTGGACACAGTGATTTCTCTTTCTCGCCTATAAATGGTAGGCGCTAGCTTCAACACTTCGAAGCATCGGTGCTAGTGTTGCCAACAGTTATAGTAATGGGGTGGTTCTATTTGTCGTCGATTTTATTTTCTAAAACATGCTGTGATCGTGACACAACAACGAATTTAGACAATCCATCTTAAACTTACGTAGGGTAGTGAACCGTAAAATGTAAAGCACACAGGAATACGATTTTGAACATAAATTTCTTTCTTTCTTTAGGTTTTTTTTTTTTTTCAAGTAACTGTGAACTGATACATCTTTAACACTTCAGACTTCACAAAAATTCAGTACTTTGATACAACTGCAAGCGGGCTATGCATTGGATCTCTGACTTAGGTTTCTTGTAAGAGACTCTGTGGCTCGTTGGACTCGTTGTTGGAAGTTAATCGCCAGTAGTGTTGGGCAGTTGGAAGTTCGTCGCCAGCAGTGATGGAAGTACTGGCTCTGAGCACTATGGGACTTAACTTCTATGGTCATCAGTCCCCTAGAACTTAGAACTACTTAAACCTAACTAACCTAAGGACATCACACAACACCCGGTAATCACGAGGCAGAGAAAATCCCTGACCCCGCCGGGAATCGAACCCGGACGTGGGAAGCGAGAACGCTACCGCACGACCACGAGCTGCGGACTGATGGAAGTACTGTTGGGCAGTTGGATGTGAACAGCCAGCAGTGATGAATGTTACATGTGAGAAGTTAGCATTGATGGAGGGTAGAGGTCTGAAGTGTTGGCGTAGGCTAACGATCTGGAAGTATCCGACTTGGAGATTGAAAATTATTCATGATTATATATCTTTGTACTGGATGTTTGAACTGGATGTTATATTATTAATGTAAAAAATACATTACTTGGTTTCCAATAAAATCTTTCCTTTGGTAACCATATGCCTGTTAGTAGCTAGTGGCTTTAGTAGTTAGAATCTTTTATTTAGCTGGCAGTATTGCAGTAGTTCGCGTAATGAAGAATTTTGTGAGGTAAGTGCTTACTGAAATGTATAGGTTATTGTTAAGGTTTCTTTTTAGTCAGGGCCATTCTTTTGAATTAATTATTTGAAGACAGGTTATAATTTTTTTAAGCAGTCAGATTGCGTTGCGCTAGAATATTGTGGGTCAGTGTAGACATGATAAGAAAAAGTAAAGAGAAATCAAACTCAGTACGTTCAGTTTTACTCAGATGTTTCAGAATCAAGTAACGTAGAAGTTTCATCTTCTCAGTCATTCAGCAATTTAAGTACAGACACACTCATTTAAATAAAGAAGCTTCGTCTGTCGACCCTTAGCCGAGGATGCCTCACTGGAATCTTCTCATCTTTCTGGTATTTTGAGTAATTAGTGCATGATTAGAAAGTAATTATTGTTACTGCTAGCGCATAATTGTATAGAGAATTCCCTTTGTAGTTGTAGTTCTTCATTTTTGTACAATATTGCAATGAGCAAAGCAGTTGTGGCATGTATGTCGATTTGCATTAAGTACTTTGCAGTCGCTTTTGCAATTAATTAGATATTTATTATTTTCAATGCTAATTTTGTTCTTTAAATTGTGTTTCTCTGTGTTATGGTGGAAAATTCTGTGATAATCATGGCGTGTGAAACGTGCAACACTGGGCTACAACGTAGATTGAGAAATGATAGTGACGATGAGCGTAGCGTTTCAGCACTACCTTGTAATGAAGTAACAAATTTGTTAATTGTGCATTGGGAAATTGACCACGCAGTAAATAATGCTGAAGACAGTGAAACAATTAGTGAACAGGGAAGTATTGTCGATCGATCGGTCAGCAATAGCTCGCCTTAGGAATACGAAATGACAGAACAAAATCTTGCAAATAGCGTAGACTCAGGTTTTGCGTCCTTACCTTTTACTAATTAAGTCAAGCCTCACCCTCTGCTTTTCAAAATACGAATGTTGCCGGTGCAAATGCACTGCCGAAAAGCACAAAGGAACATGTTCCAGACACCAATTTTATGTTATTACAATTAATGCAACAAATGGAACAAAATCAGAAACAATCACAGCAACAAATGGAACAAAATCAGAAACAAATTAAAGAAACACTTGAACAAACACGTGAAGGTTTAACCGCTGAGTTACTTAAAATCGAATCGAAATGTCAAAAAATTTCTGAAGATGTAAAAACACAAATTTGTGAGCATTTTCAGTCTATTCTTTCGCGACATGAAAACGCATTATAAAATCATGAAGCAGCCATAAAAGAACTGCAGACTATTGTTCACTAAAATCACGACACCTTGAAGGCTAAAATTGACTCAGTTGCGTCTTCCGATACGGTCACGCAACTTGTACAAAATCAGGAAAACCTAAAGGACACAGTAGACACGATTTCGACACAAATGGGCACTCTGAAACTTGGTTCAGAAAAACACAGGGAGGAAATCAGTACATTACCGGAAAAAGTAGTCGACCTTTCGGATCAGATAACTAATTTATCTACGAAGGTAGATGATGAGCTGAATGACACAAGACCGGTAGCCTTTACTGACACAGAAGAGTACGAAATTCAAACAAAATCAGAAACATATCGATACACAGTACAAAAGAGAAATGCGGGAAGTACAAGATCAGTTGGTACTGGTAACACAAGAATTACATATTTCAGAGGGCACTCGCGCTCCGACGCGGGAAGAGGGATTCAGAAATAAGGAAAAGTCATGAAGTAACAACACAGGTTTTTTTTGAGTTTTTGAAAGGAGTTGGCAACGAGCACCGAATCTTGAGACGGAACCGCCCACACGACGTAACAATGACCGATTTGCAACTCGCCAACTCGATGATTTTGACTATAAGCTCTTCATCACAACACGTAAATTTAAAACACTCAAAAATTCCGGTAATGACATACATCCACAAGCTTGGCTTCATCAGTTTGCTCATTGCTTTTCCTCCTAATTGGTCATTGGAGCACAGATTAGGATTTATGTGTGGCTATCTAGAAAATGAACCAGCAGTAATAATGCGATCGGTCATTCGCGACTGTCACAGTGAAGGAGATGTCTATCATGCCTTCCTTTCTGAATATTGGTCTCAGGCTACTCAAGATCGAGTAAAACACCGCATTATAATGATGAAATATTTTTAACAGTCTGAATTCTCTAGCTCGGTAAAATATTTTGAAGATATGTTGCACAAAAATCAGTATTTGTCAAACCTGTACAACCCCTCAGAACTCATCCGCATTTGCTTAATTAAATTGCCTGAACATTTAAGACATATTATTTTGACAGGACGTTGTAAAGACGACATCGAAGTTTTTCAGGGACTTTTACAAGAACTGGAAATGACACAGTGTCGCGTGATGCGAAAACAGGAAAACAACAATCACATGTCACATCCATCACAATTCCGTGACGACAGAAATACTGACTGGATACGACAAGACTACTTTTATAACGCAGATCTGAATTCGGTAGGACAAAGGTCAAGATTTTGGGACACATTATTTCTTCCGAAGGCATTCAACGGATCCTGAAAGGTTAGAAGCAATCAGAGCCATTCCAGTTCCATCCACAAAAAAACATGTTCGCAGTTTACTAGGTCTCGTGAATTTTTACAGACGTTATCTGAATATGCAAATTCTAGTAACACCAAAACTTTGTTCTCTCACTGGGAAAAATACTATTTGGAACTGGGATGAACAGGCACAGTTGGAACTTGATTCTTTGAAAGAAGCGCTACTTAGCGCACCAATCTTAGCACACCCACATCTATCAAGATTTCTGTCTTAGCACGGATTCCTGTAAAGTTGGTCTTGGTGCCCATTTATTTCAAGAAGTCATATAAAATAACATTGCTGTCCAGAAAACCATCGCTTTTGCTAGCCGCACGCTAACAAAATCTGAAAAAAATTATTCCGTCACTGAATTAGAAGCTTTAGCTATCGTTTGGGGATTTTACCAATTTCGTTTCTTTCTTTCTGGGAAACACGTAAAAGTTTATACTGATCATCGTGCATTACAATTTCTTATGTCATCAAAATTAAATCATGATAGGCTGAAACGTTGGGCATTGTTTCTACAGGAATTCCACTTCACAATAGTCTACATTCCTGGCAAGGGAAACATTGTTGCGGACGCACTGTCACGTGTACCGGCTGGCCTTGAGAAAAGGAACAGAGAAGCTAACATTGAGAAAAATTTCAGTATTCTTTACATTCAAAACGTAGCCTTTGAAAACTTCTTCATTGCATCTTTAAAGGACATTGCTTATGAACAAGAAAAAGATCCCATTTTGGAAAGATATCAAAAGTAAATGGCATGAAAAGTCACACCCGCCGATTCGTGATTATTATCTGGTGAGAAACAACATACTCTTCAAACATAGCACTGTTGATGATAAGTTATGGGTACTTTGTATTCCCGATGATTTTGTTAATAAGCTTATCTGGTACATTCATTTCAGCTACGCACACTTTGGTCCACGAAAATGTTATCATATTCTTCGAACGACTTGTTATTTTAACATTATGGAAAAGAGAATTGGGAGAGTCTTGGCTATTTGTAGACTTTGTCAAAAAGCTAAAGCATCTACCATCTCACATTATGCTACATTGTTTCCTATCATTCCTACTAGATTAAAAGAATTTGCTGCTGTTGATCTTTTGGGACCCCTTGTCAAAACGTCGAAGGGATTTTCATAACTCTAGCCGCTGTTGAACTTACTTCAAATTTTGTTTCTTTCACACCGTTACGTAAAGCCACTGGACGGTCTGTATCCAACGCCTTTGTTAAAAATTTCTTACGTGAAGTTGGACACGTTACTAAAGTTATTTCAGATAGCGGACCACAATTAAGATCTGCTGTTTGGTCACACATGCTTCGGAATCGTAAAATCAAGCCTGTTTTTATTTCGTTGTACTCCCCACATTGTAACCCGTCTGAGCGGATTATGAAAGAAATCAATAAGCTTTGCAGACTTTATTGTCACAGGAAGCATCAGTATTGGGACAGATATTTACATTTATTTCAAAACGTGCTGAGTGAAATGCCTAATGACTCCACTGCTTTACCACCAATTCTTGTACTGAAGAATGAGGAACCACTGAATAGAATTAGAGAGCTTATACCTTTTTCGAATACACGTAAACTTCGGCATCAAGACATAATTGATTTGGCTATTAAAAATATAAATTCTGATGAAGACAAAAGGAGAGAACTACACGGTAAGACAAATGCAAGGGAACTACAGGTTGGTCAGAAAGTTCTCATTAAAGCATAAGAAAAAACATTTGAGACACAAATTCTTTCTGATTTACTATGGACCTTATAGCATCCGACGTATACTGCATGACAATTGTGTTCCTGTGTACTAAGAAAAGTAAAGGCTACACCACATTTCTCATGTAAAATCGTTTATTGAGAGATAATTTGCTTTCTGACTTAGTCTTCACTACAATTTTTTTTACTTCACGTTACTATTACGCTTTGTCATACTTAGAAACTCTTAACATGCAACAATGTTTTGAAGTCAACTATCCAGTCAAGAACCTATGAAACTTATGAGGACAGTAATTTTACGAGTGCATTTTTATAGGGAACGGACGACACAGTCTGAGTATGTGTACGTTTTGCTTGTTAGTTGCACGATTACATCAAGACTATAAATATATATTGATAATGAGGTTTTACTGCAATATATTGGTTTACTTAAAAAGACATATTTTATTTAAAGTACTTTCTGAGAGATTACAGATGACAGAGAATTCGGTTTTTTTGGCATTACACGATTGTACTACGACGCTACTATTGAGAGACATAGTTTTTATTATTATTTTTGAGCTGCATTTGTTTATGTCTGCACAGTCTTCTGCGCTCTTCTGGAAAGTAATACATATTTTGGTCATGACACTTGCGACATAGCTACAATGAGATAGGTATTATTCGTTACACAACAATATGTTACAGTACATTACTTTCTTGGTCACAGCAATGTACGTAATAATTACGACATCTATATGCATAGCATTTTTACTTTTGTATATGATGAGGTAAGAACATTGACTTCTCTAGAACTTTGATTATGAACGACGATAACTACGACACTTGGCACATTTTTACGTTAGCCAATGACAGAAATTATCTTACAGCAAGACTCACAGTTTAGCGCCACATGACACGCATTTGAGTGATTTTTAGAATATTTTTCAAATATTTTAGAACTACTATGATACAGAGAAGATTTTCGGCGATACGTTTCATTCCGTTGTCGTTATCTGTAAGATCTGAGGGTGTAATGACATTAACCCTCAGGGGGGTACACGCTTACTTTGTGTACCATGTGTGTGGCAAGCACAAGGAGCCCTAGCTAATATGGTATTTGCTTATGCAACTTCACATATTGGTAAAATATTACTCTAACACAGAATTACATATCTATCTGATCATTTAACAGAGAGAGACAAACATTTCCTTTACTACGCCAGTGACACATATTTATGTAATTATGCAGTTAGATTACTTCACATAAAATTGTACTTTGTCTGCATTTTGGGAACTGTTCACATTTACTTTGGGAACCACGAGAGATTTGAATGATGTATTTTGTATGGGATCATTATTTTTGAAGCACGTTTGAGGTAGATGACTCTATTGAAGCGAGCAGAGAGAACTTTGTTAGAGGTTTTGAGATTATTGAAGGAAGCTACGACGATGCTGAGAGGTGATTGATCTGTTATGAGATGCTATTATAGAATCGTACTTGAAATGTTATGAGATGTGAATATATATATGTGAATGTGAGCACCACAATGCCAACGGAAATTTTTGTAAACTGTTATTCATGAAATTTCGTTTCTGTACACTTCGAACATAAATTTTCAACCTGTGAAAATTTTTATTGGTATCAAGCTGTCATTGTAGTGGAGACTGCCGTCATAAATATTTTGCTAAAGTGTGTATGTGACCTAGACATAACGCTGCCCTGGGCTGTGCGCTACTTGCTTTGAAATATAATTATTGTTGTGTGGACTTTTAATTTTCCTTGTGTTGCTTTAGCTGCTTTGAAGCTACCCACACTTTTGTAAGCGCTCACGTAGTTGTAGAAAAGAGAGGCTATTGACCTCGTTCTTGACATTTCTTTGCAGAATGCATCGCAAACATGACATGCTATTACTTGGAAATATATGATCACACTGTGGAGCTCATACTTCGTGCTATTTACTGAAATGCTTATGAAGTGACGAGACATATTTTTATGTCTACACACCTGATAATGACAAGTGTCTTTCTACGAGAGGTGAGACAACTTTTACTGTGCTTATGAAGTGCTATATGGCTATTGAATGACATTTTCATGCTTTGCCTTGTAGATATTTATTTTATTTGATATCTAGTTTCTAGTTGCGCTATGGCTTTAATTTTATAAAATAAAATTTAATACATATACTAATGTACATACTTTCTGTCTACAGATCTATTAAATAATAATTTTATGATCTACATTCCTTAAAAAACAATTCACTAGGAAACAAAAGAAGCATAAGAAGGAGACATGATTGATAACGGGAATTGTATACATAATTTCCTTTTCAAGGTCTTGATAATTTTTTGGTAGAATATGGTGTTGTGGTGCATCACTTTAGTGTTAAGATGTGACATAGGCATTAAGATGTAAATAGACATTCCCTTATCTCCACTGCTATCTTTACTGTAATATTTTTTCTGCTTGTGCTGTGTCATGTTTAGGTATAAGTTACTGCATTTGCTGCTACTATTTGTGAGGCATTGCCCTACTGAATGTTACTTTGCACTACACTGATAAGCCAGTTACCACCAATTTATTTTTCTTGTTTGCTGCATGTTGCCTTATATTAGTTGTAATGTTGCATTTGCCTTGCTAATTTGGATATACTGCTGCTTGCTTTGCCAATTTGCATTTTTTGTCATTGCTGTTTATGTTAATTATTTTGTGCTGCTGCATTGCCTTGTTCTCTACTTTATGTATCTGAGCTCAGTAGATCTAAGTTAGTTTAAGAGAGGATATGCTATATAAGAAAATGAATTGTGATGAGTTGCAAAAAAATGCATTGAGAAGCTATAAGAAAAAAAAGGTGGCCAAAAGTGTATTTCATATTGAGGAATAGTTATTTTGAAAGAGCAAATGAACTGATAAGTAGGGTTTGGAGCCAACAGGTTTAGGTAGGATTTTCTTGGAAACAAATGATGTAAGATAATGGAAAATAAATGATGAGGTAAGAAATATGTGAAAGTAAATACAGAAAGCATACCTAGATAGGATTTTTCTTTGTGGGAACAAATGTTGAAATAAGAAGAAAAGATCTGTAGGGAAACGAATTTGTGATTGGAAATGAAGTATCACGAGAATTGTAGTACCAAATGTTACACTGTAAACAAACCCTGTCCTTTCCTTTTGTCTTATTCCGCTGTGTTTATGTGTACCCTTGTGTATCTGAGTTTTTCCAGTCTCTGTGTATTTACCTGATAAGATTAACTGAATTTTTCTCTTCTAGTGCTAAGCTGCATTCACTATGGTGAATACTATTATCCTCAAATCTCATATATTCTTTACTTTGGAAAGATGTTTAGACATTATTTATTATGTTCTGTTTTCTTTTAAAGCTCATGTGTCAAGTTAATATTTCAATGGATATTCTCATTTTTCATTTATTTACTTATGTCACAATTCCTGTGATAGTCATGTATGTGCTTATTTCAATTCTATTGTAGAGCCTGTATTACTACAAATGTTATCTGCATTATCATGTTCTTTAATGATGTTTTCTGGACCTTTGTAATTGTATTCTTATGCTGTAAAATTGTAAATTGTATAGACACCACTTCTTCAAATTAAGTAAATAGTAGGGATTCATTTTACTGCACACATTTATATTGGTCATATAGTATGTGTAAAATCTCAGAGGCTACATGACTGTATTAGTGTTTCGACATGTGTTGATAATTCAGCGAGGGACTGGTTAACGTCATTGCTGGTTCTAAGGACATGGCAAAAAAAAATTGTGAGTGCACAAGTGGTGGTTTATGGACTTGCTTTATTATCCGCAAGACTCTTCAATTGTGATTGTGCACCCACACAGTCGCAATGGATAGCTGTTGGCCATCTCTGGAAGGACTACAGTTGGTCTGCACCCTTGGTGGCTCACTACTACCATAATCTCTGCAAGAAATACTGTGGGTCAGGTCTGTGGTGACCTACTAAATCTAACAATATTCATGTTAAGAGTCAGCACTGTGTTTCTGTAGGGAGAACAACACTTCTTCAAGATGGCATGTTGATCCACTACTTGCATGTGCATTTTCTTTTATTGCTCAGACTTTGTGCATAAAAATATCATAGACTACTTCTTTCTTTAGAGGCTGTGAGGACAACATTTGTTTTGACCAACAGTTCATTAATAATTGTGTTCAGTTACTCTATTTGATATTGTTGATAAAAGTTTTAACAAATTGCTCCTGGCTGCTACCCATAATAATTACTAAAATTTTTTGTAGGGAACAAGGGGGCTATGTAAGTGGGCTGCTTCTGTATTGGCAACGCTGTGCTTTCTTTATTAGAGACTCTGCGCCTGGCTGGACTCGTTGTTGGAAGTTTATTGCCAGTAGTGTTGGGCAGTTGGAAGTTAATCACCAGCAGTGATGGAAGTACTGTTGGGCAGTTGGAGGTGAACAGCCAGCAGCAATGGATGTTAAATGTGAGAAATTAGCATTGATGGAGGGTAGAGGTCTGAAGTGTTAGCGTAGGCTAACGATCTGGAAGTATCTGACTTGGAAGTTGAAAATTATTCATGATTATATATCTTTGACGATTTATATTCGTGATTGAACTGGCTGTCACATTATTAAGGTAAAAAAATACAATATTTGGTTTTCAACAAAATCTTTCCATTGCTAACCACATGCATATTAGTAGCTAGTGGCTTTAGTAGTTAGAATCTTTTATTTAGCTGTATTGCAGTAGTTCGTGTAATGTAGATTTTTGTGAGGAAAGTGCTTAATGAAATTTATAGGTTATTGCTAAGATTTCTTTTTAGTCAGGGCCATTCGTTTGAATTAACTATTTGAAGGCAGGTTGAAGTTTTTTTGAGCAGTCAGAGTGCATTGTGTTAGAATATTGCGGGTCACTGTTGATATAATAAGAAAAAGGAAAGAGAAAGTAGGCTCAGTACGTTCAGTTTACTCATCTGTTTCACAATCAAATAACGTAGAAGTTTCATCTTCTCAGTCATTCAGCAATGTAAGTACAGACGCAACTATTGAGTCTAGGGGGCTACCACCCCAAAGTACCATTATCCAAGATGGTGGCGATGTCGTTATCCAAAATGTCAACGATGACGTTATCCACGATAGCGGCCATGACGTCATTCAAGATGGCGGGAAGTTTGAACTTAGAACTAACCTAATCCCCCTCCCCTCACCCAGAAAAATGGTGGGAAGTTCAAACTCCAACAGGATAATGCATACATATCTACTAACCTAAGAAAATCGTCAGAAGATAGGTCACTTGTGCTACCTCCAATAACCTGTCATCCAACCGCCACCTCTTCCTAGGAACTGGCGCCAAGTTTGAATTTTGGTGGCAAAGAAAGGCAATTCGTGTATCTCTACTAAGCTAAGAAAATGGTGTGAAAGAAAGGTTACCTCCACTAACCTAGGCCACCTGACTGCCACCTCTTCCTGGGGATTGGTAGGAAAAAGACTCAGCCTGCACTGGGCTGGTGGAGAGAGGAAGGAGTGTACTTTATTTATTTTGGAACAATTTATTTGGGGATGGAGTATATTTATCTCAGTGATACAGAACACATGTTCTGATGTGCCACACAGCATACAAACCTACAAACTACGCCTAAATAACTCATGTATAATGCTCTGCACACGCACTTGCTAATTGTAAACTGTCATAATAACGCATTGTACAGCCTACAGACCTGCAAACCACTTGTAAATAATGCAATACTTCTACGTCCAGAGACCCAAACAACTCGTAAGTTGTCAAAATAATAATCCATCTAAAAGACTGCAAATATTCGTGTTTATTGGCAACTGTCAAAATCATGCACCAGTCTTTATTTAAACAATTAGAGACAGCAGCACCATCCAGTGTGATCGCCTGAAGGTCCACACTCCAACAGACCTAGTACACATACCACCACCAGAGAGCCTGTAGTCTGTTTCATGACAGAATCCAAGATGGTGTAGTGGGGGGGGGGGGGGCGGGGGGGGGTAATGGCAGGAAAAGGGCTCTGCCCGTGATGGACATAAGTCTTTATTTTGCAGGCATCCTCTCCACCATGAGATCTAGAGTCCAACTGACCTAGTACACAGTACTGCCACCAGAGGATGCTGTCATCCCTCCTGTGATGTAATCCATGATGGTGATCTGGAGGGGGAAAATGTCGCGAAAATGACTCACCTTTGCTGGGCTGCTGGGGAGAGTAAGGAAGGAGTGTACTCTATTCATTTTGAATTTTTTATTTAGGGATGGAGTATACTTATCACAATGACACAAAACACTCGCCCTGATGTGCTTGGGGTCACAATACACAGTCCCCAGCGAAGTGACATGGCTGTTAGCTGTCAAACTACACATAGATACCCTCAACCATGAGGCGATGACATCCCTTTCACACTTGACACCTGAGAAATTCCTCTCAGAATATGTTTTCACCTAGACACCATTGCTGACGCGACCGGACAGGGGCGCAGACACTCCAGGGGGGGGGGGGGGGACGAGCACATGCCAACACAACAGCGAGCCACCGCCAGACGCAGGTGAAAGCAGCCTCTATTTTTGGGTACGCAGTCAGTGTTATACTGATGTCATAGATGTCCAATGCGCGCTGATGCAGCTCCCATACACAGGAAGCCTCTGGGCAGTGTGTGTCTTAACCATTGATGACAGACAAGCGCAGGATGCATTGTTCCTAGTGAGACATGAGAGAAGTGTCTAACCATACTTAACTGCCCAGCATAACTGAAGCAACGCCGCCTGTAGCTACATACCCTTGCAAGCGCATCTAGCAACGTCCCCAATGTTATACTGAAGCCACTTGGCTATCTAAAATAATAACCGAGTCGGCCTCGCAGAAATAGTATAGTGTTCCAGAAATAGTTAACACTCGCTTTCTTGATGTCTCAGCTTGTATGCACGGAAATTCTTGCCATAAAAGAACCTGTTTACGAAAATAGCACAGAATAACGTCGAATGCAGTCTTCCTCGGGGATCTAACATGGTACCCAGTCCATCATGCATTACCCTTCCTGCTTTCACCACACACAAACGTTCCCACTGCTGTGTAGAGGCTCCAGTATTCCAGCACCAAGGATGTGAATGAATTGAGCATTATGATTGGCTCTTATCTAATTCACTCGCCAAATTACTGATGCTGCCAGTATCGAAGCACAATCCACCTTATCGTTCTTTCTGCGGATGGGACATTCAGTGGTAAAATTATTTAGCACAGATCGCTAAATTTCATTGACAGTTAAGTCCACAAAGTTGTCTACAACTCATCAAATACATATGAGACTCACAAAAATATTGGAAGCCAGGAACATATTTACCAGTGTAACTACAATTAAATATTACAGTTGCTGCTACAGTCTGACAGCGATCGATGTACAGGTAATGTCTTCTCTTGACGCCTGTGGTTCTGGAATTAATCTCAGTATCTATAGTGCACATAATTTTCCATGTAAAAAATCTCTCACATATCCTCATAGTTATCAATGTGCTGAATCTATACGTCCCTCATATAGGACACACAGTCATCCTCCCTAATCATGCCACAACATAAACCACAGACACTTTACAATGCAATATATACACATTTTACACAAACAGTGCAGTTATCTTTTATGTCTGTACAGCAGCCAACAAAATTATGTTATGCCTACACTCACACATGCTGTATGTCACAATGGTCCTCACTCCTAGGAAAGCACCGTCAGCCTTCTCTTTCTTTCTACAGATGTGACATTCAGCAGCAGTAAACTATTTTACACTGATCACAATATTGCACTGACAACTAAACCTCGCAAAGTGCCATACATATCGTCAAATACGGAAAAACACTTACTCAATTACACTGCTCTCTCACTGAGGACAGGGGTTGGAATATTAGAGCATGAAACCGATCTCCAACCCAGCAATATATCACCGCATACCGTGTCGATGTAGCAAACATACAATTCATATTCTCCACCTTACAAAATCATCCCATTTACATCAGAAAGCCATCAGTGGATCGAAGTAACTCTCAGACCTGTTATCCAAAGACTGGCTCATTTCCCCCCTCAGTACAAGTGTGTTACTGTTTCTTGTCTGGACCTGCCTGTTTGCTCTCATTTCTACACCCATCTCCAGACTCTAGGATTACAAGAACATATCAGATTTTGCATGGTTCACACACAGCAGTATTCTACCGATCACTCACACAACATAATTCTGAAGATATAGACTGAGAATTATTTCTATACAAACCCGAAACCTTAGCTAGGTGAAGCATGCTCTAGACCATTGAGTTGTTGTTGTTGTTGTGGTCTTCAGTCCTGAGACTGGTTTGATGCAGCTCTCCACACAACTCTATCCTGTGCAAGCTTCTTCATCTCCCAGTACGTACTGCAGCCTTCATCCCTCTGAATCTGCTTCGTGTATTCATCTCTTGGTCTCCCTCTACGATTTTTACCCTCCATACTGCCCTCCAATACTAAATTGATGATCCCTTGATGCCTCAGAACATGTCCTACCAACCGATCCCTTATTCTAGTCAAGTTGTGTCACAAACTCCTCTTCTCCCCAATCCTATTTAGTACCTCCTCATTAGTTATGTGATCTACCCATCTAATCTTCAGCATTCTTCTATAGCACCACATTTCGAAAGCTTCTATTCTCTTCCTGTCCAAACTAGTTATCATCCATGTTTCACTTCCATACATGGCTACACTCCATACATATACTTTCAGAAACGACTTCCTGACACTCAAATCTATACTCGATGTTAACAAATTTCTCTTCTTCAGAAACGCTTTCCTTGCCATTGCCAGTCTACATTTTATGTCCTCTCTACTTCGACCATAATCAGTTATTTTGCTCCCCAAATAGCAAAACTCCTTTACTAGTTTAAGTGTCTCATTTTCTAACCTAATTCCCTCAGCATCACCTGGCTTAATTCGACTACATTCCATTATCCTCGTTTTGCTTTTGTTGATGTTCATCTTATATCCTTGTTTCAAGACACCGTCCATTCTGTTCAACTGCTCTTCCAAGTCCTTTGCTGCCTCTGACAGAATTACAATGTCATTGGCGAACCTCAAAGTTTTTATTTCTTCTCCATGGATTTTAATACCTACTCCGAATTTTTCTTTTGTTTCCTTTACTGCTTGCTCAATATACAGATTGAACAACATCGGGGAGAGGTTACAACCCTGTCTCACTCCCTTCCCAACCACTGCTTCCCTTTCATGCCCCTCGACTCTTATAACTGCCATCTGCTTTCTGTACAAATTGTAAATAGCCTTTCACTCTCTGTATTTTACACCTGCCACCTCCAGAATTTGAAAGAGAGTATTCCAGTCAACATTGTCTAAAGCTTTCTCTAAGTCTACAAATGCTAGAAAAGTAGGTTTGCCTTTTCTTAATCTAGCTTCTAAAATAAGCCGTAAGGTCAGTATTGCCTCACGTGTTCCCATATTTCTACGGAATCCAAACTGATCTTCCCCGAGGTCCGGTTCTACCAGTTTTTCCATTCGTCTGTAAAGAATTCGTGTTAGTATTTTGCAGCCGTGACTTATTAAACTGATAGTTTGATAATTTTCACATCTGCCAACGCCTGCTTTCTTTGGGATTGGAATTATTATATTCTTCTTGAAGTCTGAGGGAATTTCGCCTGTCTCATACATTTTGCTCACCAGGTGGTAGAGTTTTGTCAGGACTGGCTCTCCTGAGGCTGTCAGTAGTTCTGATGGAATGTTGTCTACTCCCGGGGCCTTGTTTCGACTTAGGTCTTTCAGTGCTCTGTCAAACTCTTCACGCAGTATCATATCTCCCATTTCATCTTCTTCTACAGCCTCTTCCATTTCCATAATATTGTCCTCAAGACAACCCCCCTGTATACACGCTCTATATAGTCCTTCCACCTTTCTGCTCTCCCTTCTTTGCTTAGAACTGGGTTCCCATCTGAGCTCTTGATATTCATACAAGTCCTTCTCTTGTCTCCAAAGGTCTCTTTAATTTTCCTGTAGGCAGTATCTATCTTACCCCTAGTGAGATAAGCCTCTACATCCTTACATTTTTCCTCTAGCCATGCCTGCTTAGCCATTTTGCACTTCCTATCGATCTCATTTTTGAGACGTTTGTATTCCTTTTTGCCTGCTTCATTTACTGCATTTTTATATTTTCTCCTTTCGTCAATTAAATTCAATATTTCTTCTGTCACCCAAGGATTTCTACTAGCCCTCGTCTTTTTACCTACTTGATCCTCTGCTGCCTTCACTACTTCATCCCTCAAAGCTACCCATTCTTCTTCTACTGTATTTCTTTCCCCCATTCTTGTCAATTGTTCCCTTATGCTCTCCTTGAAACTCTGTACAACCTCTGGTTTAGTCAGTTTATCCAGGTCCCATCTCCTTAAATTCCCACCTTTTTGCAGTTTCTTCAGTTTTAATCTACAGTTCATAACCAATAGATTGTGGTCAGAGTCCACATCTGCCCCTGGAAATGTCTTATAATTTAAAACCTGGTTCCTAAATCTCTGTCTTACAATTATATAATCTATATGATACCTTTTAGTATCTTAGCGTGAAGTATCGGAAATACACCCTGTTGACAGTTATGGCTCTGGAAATATAAATATCAGTACCATTCTTACGACTTGATGTAGTCTTTCCTTTGCTGTCACAAGCAGTCTTGGTTCTACAGACGCATACAAGTATCAATGTTAAAAGCTATACGCGCTTTACAAATCGAGGTCCAACATTACCTCTTAATGAGGTGGGTTTGCTATCCAGATAAATACTGTGACGGTGATTGCTGGGATGTATATTATCAGACCAACAAGTCGCCGACGGTGCAACCTTGTAATAAAATTACTCAGTTTAGAAAGTGGTTCAGCTAAGGAACGTGGTTTGTAAGCGGTATTTTGCGACTCCCTCACACCTCCCCAGCTTGATATTTCTATAGTACTTGTAACATACCCTGACTCGATACCATATCAGAGGTTCTGCAACATATCCACTGAGTTATAGATGGTGACTGACTGAGATGGAACACAAACAGTATTGGTAGATGATGTGCTCATTGAGGTCGTAAGAAAATGCAAACTAGTTTCTCTAGTGTTACACTATCTGCTAGAAATGATGTCCATTATTTGGAACTGGGTCTTTCCATTCAAACACATACCTGTGTTGGATCCTATTGACAATTCCTTTAATGATTACAACCACTACTCAAACATATTTCGGGCACTCCCATATCTCGAAACGAGTCACCATTCCTGAAACTAGCTGCTACAGTAAAATTCCATCATGGTTTTAGTCACCCCTACGCATCTTGCAACTGATCCCATTTCTACAGCTTTCCACATGTGATCGTTCCAATTTAAGTCGGAACTGAGCAGAAGTCGGAGAAAGACATATTCACCACCTTCTGCAACCCGTGTAGAAACCGAATGACCTGAGTTAGCGCAACAGGACCGTGTTTTAATCATTCGGCGGAAATGCGCGCAATATGGCACGTCTCCAGACTAGATACAGATACTACAGTATGAAACAGATCCACGTCCATTCAAATCAGTCAACCTAACATACTGTCATTGTTATTCTCTACCCCCCAACAGAGAAAAATTACGAACTATAAGAGCTTCACTAACTTCATCCAATATAGAAGTCACCTAGGTACCAATGCTGGCGGAATGACACATAGCTGCAGTGTGGTCCAGTGCGGAGAAAGAGATTTCGCAGTGCTAACGGTATACCCCATCCCTCACCGAATTTACACCTCAAACTGCTGCTGCTGACTGTATGTCACGATCCTGTTAAATATACAGGCACTGCAGAGGCCGCTTTAAAGTTTGATCACCTATACTCTAGGCGATTGATTGTATCCCACAGACTATACTAAGTCGCAAAAGACGCTCCCTCTGGTCCCGTTTAGTTGTTTGGAACACTGTTTTCTAACACGCTTTTGTACAATGCCAAACATTTCGTTTTTCTGCCACAACTTTGAGGCCTGTGCCAGGTTCTCAACTGACATTAAGAAGTTTTGATCCATGGCCGTCCACAGGAAACTAGACACTGCACAGTGTAACTCATGTTGTTACGGCGGATACTTTAACACGCCACACATCGGCTAATTTTAAATAAAAGACAGTTACATCATAAGGAAACCGCAAGAGTTTGCTCACATTGTGTAGAGGACTTGTGTAGAGGACTTCTATCTCATGTGTGAGGAAATGTGACACATTCCTATAAACGAACTTTGATTTATGTGATGTAATCCATCCCTCTGTCGCATCTTGGGTATAAAATCGAGACTTAAGCATCATAACTAATTCAGTGATAGGTGCTTGTGTCGCAGTGCAATCCCCGTGTACACATTTTCCTGACAGGTGTGCTCTTTACATAGTTAGTGATGGAATGACTTGTAATTTTCCCATGTCGGACACTGCTGCTAAGCGTTTATCTGTTTCCTTGTAAGAAGTATTCGCCATTACTAACGATCGTTTTATATAAGGCTGATGCCCCCTGGAGCGTCTGTGACCCCATCCAGTCACGTCAGCAACGGTGTCTAGGTGAACACATATTCCGAGAGGAATTTCTCAGGTGTCAACTATGAAAGGGATGTCGCCGCCTCATGCTTGAGGGTACCTGTGTGTAGTTTGACAGCTAACAGCCCTGTCACTTTGCTGGGGCTGCGACTAACCTCCTGTGCGGTCCAGTGGACAGGGGGTGGTGGACGTTGCTTGCACACATTGATTGCTTGGCTGTTGGATTATTTTGTGAGCGGGTCTGTAGGCTGTGCTATGCATTATTTGGACAGTTTACAAGTTGATTTCGTGTCTGCACATCAGTGTACTGCATTATTTAGGAGGAGTCTGCCTGTCTGTGCTGAAATTATTTTGGTAAATTAGGAGTTGTTTCCATGTCTGGAGAGCATCAATTAGAAGTAGTTCACTGGTCTGCAGACTGTGTATTGTGACTCCAAGCACATCAGGGCGAGTGTTTTGTGTCATTGTGATAAATATACTCCATCCTTATATGTAATGTGCCAAAATAAAGAGTACACTCCTTCCTTACTCTCCCAAGCAGCGAAAGGCAGGCTGAATCATTTTCGCACCATTTCCCCCTCCAGACCTCCATCTTGGATTACATCATAGGAGGGATGACAGTACCCTCTGGTGGCAGTACTGTGTACAATGTCAGTTAGACTCTAAATCTCATGGTGGAGAGGCTGCCTGCAGAGTCCTTCCCCCCCCCCCCCCCCTTGGATTATGTCACGAAACAGATGACAGCGCTCCCTGGTAGTGGTACTGTGTACTAGGTCTAGACCTCATGGTGAACACACTGTTAACCGCCATCTTGGATAATGGTACTTGCATCATCAGCTGATCTCATGGCTGCCACCTTTGATTATGTGATGGAATGGACGACAGTGCCCTCTGGTGGTGGTACTGTGTACTAGGTCCATTGGAGTGCAGACCTCCTGGCGACTACACTGGATGTGCTGCTGTCTCTAATTGTTTAAATAAAGACTAGTGCATGATTTTGACAGTTGCCAATAAACAAGAATATTTGCAGTCTTTTAGATGGATTATTATTTTGACAACTTACGAGTTGTTTGGCTCCCTAGACGTAAATGTAATGGATTATTTACATGTGGTTTGCAGGTCTGTAGGCTGTACAATGCGTTATTTTGACAGTTTACAATTAGCAAGTGCGTGTGCAGAGCGTTATACATGAGTTATTTAGGAGCAAATTGTAGGTTTGTATGCTGTGTGGCACATCAGAACATGTGTTCTGTATCACTTAGATAAATATACTCCATCCCTTAATAAGTTGCTCCAAAATAAATAAAGTACACTCCTTCCTCTCTCCACCAGTCCAGTGCAAGCTGAGCCTTTTTCCCACCAATCCCCAGGAAGAGGTGGCAGTCGGGTGGCCTAGGTTAGTGGAGGTAACCTTTCTTTCACACCATTTTCTTAGCTTAGTAGAGATACACGAATTGCCTTTCTTTGCCACCAAAATTCAAACTTGGCGCCAGTTCCTAGGAAGAGGTGACGGTTGGATGACCGGTTATTGGAGGTAGCACAAGTGACCTATCTTCTGACGATTTTCTTAGGTTAGTAGATATGTATGCATTATCCTGTTGAAATTTGAACTTCCCGCCATTTTTCTGGGTGAGGGGAGGGGGGTTAGGTTAGTGGAGGCAGCCCAATTGACCTATCTTCCCGCCAAAATAAAAATTCCCGCCAAATTCCGCCATCTTGAATGACGTCATAGCAACCATCTTGGATGACGTCATCGCTGCCATCTTGGATAGCGGTGCTTTAGGGTGGTTATCCCTCACCCCAATACTGACACAGTTCACCACTGGAAACAATGAAATTAGCAAGAGATAGCAAATTGGGAAATGTGGAAGTGACAACTTTCCAGTATATAACCCGAGGAAAAGCTTAATATATGACTCGCGCCCTGATGTGCTAAAGCAGTTTCATAAACAAAATTCGGCAATAGGTCTAAATTATCTTTATATACGTTACCAGTCATTCTGTGACATTTTCAAAATGTGCGTCACATCTTCAGAGTGAACTGGCCAAGAACAGTCTTCTGTCATGTAGGGTTGCACAAAACTACATCAATTGAGTCAGCTGAAACACCCTGTATGTTTGCTAGTTTATATACAGGGTTAGTCAGTTGCCTCTGCCGAAATAGTCAGATGTAGCCCAACTAGAGTGAGAAGGCGTCAGAAGGTCAATATTCTCCTGCTGGTACTAATGTCCAGTAAACGCATCTTGCAAACGATACTGAACACACCTGACAGATGATATAATCCGTTCGCAAAACATCAATATTCCACTGTGTGCCACTTAAGTATGTTAATATGTCGTGCCTTGTTTCCACGTGTAACAAAGGCAAAGTAAATGCTTATAACGAGGTAACAGTGAAGTAAATAATGTATTGAACACCGAACTGACAGAATACCAAGATCTATTCTTAAGAGAAGCATGTTCAAAACAGTGCAGCGTGAGGTTCGGCATTGTGAGTCCCATAAAACGATATCGGTAGGGGCAGGTGAATCACCTAGTTTACACATTACATCATGGACACCGAATTTAAAATGCCATTACAATCTATTCATTAAGATGCATATTCTTGCGTTAAAAGCTTAACACAATAAATCAAGTATTCAGGTCAAAAAGTGTGGGTATTTCTTAAGACAGCATAAGTCATGGTGTCCACATCACACAGATGAGATTTATCCAATATCTATTCGAGGATGAGAGCACTTAGTAAATCCAATAAACTTAACACAAATTTTCAAACCTTTTCGAAACTTTCGCTCGCTGACACCCTCCAAAAATAACGAAAAGAAAACAAAGACGTTGTATTTTACCACATTTTCGCTGTTCACGTAATAAAAATTCAGCCTCAGTCATGACCTCTATTCGCAACACAATCTGTAGACAGTATCCACTGAATGTATCTGCAAAATTATATTATTGTACGATACATAGTTCAGGAGATATGACGCCATAAACATTGTGAAGCGTGAAAAACGAGGTTTTCTTGAAACGGAATGCAAATTACCCATACCATACTCAGCCAGTGTTTAATAATGAGAGCGCTTAGCGACTTTTGCTAACTTCAAATATAATTTCAAACTTTTTTTTTCTCTTTTACTGCTCCACAAAATAATGAAAGGAATCCCGGTTACCGTTTACTACATGTTCGCTGTTCATTCAGTAAAGCGCCAGCGTCAGGAATGGTATTTTAATTATTATTTCTGTGCTAATAAGTGTCTTAGTCCACCTCGGTAGGAGAGTCGTCAGTGCGGCTGACTGCCGTGCAGAGGACCCGGGTTCGATTCTCAGTACTGCCACGGATTTGGTTTTGTCTAACACTTCTTCTCCTAATTTCTTTTTCGAACTCAACTTGGATTTCGTTCCTGTACGTTTGTTAAAAATGTGCTGTCCCTAAATAAATGTATAAAAAGTTAGTCTCCTATTTTGACTAGCTGCCATTTCTTTTATTTGTTCACCGACTTCTTTCACGACATATTCATTGGAGTTTCTTCCTGTCCAGTTGGCACTCGCTAGCCATCTCAGTTATCACATTTCCATTGCTTCTAGGTGCTTCCTGCCTGTTTTCAACAGTGTCCACTTTCCAGAGACATGTGAAACACGTTACAGTTGAACGTCTTCAAAAATTATTTTCGTCATATTAAATAACTTGTTCGCCAACATCTGTTTCCTTCCACTGAAAGTAAAATATTACATATCACCACTCTCTATGTAATCATAAATGTAAACAAATTCAACACCATTATAAGGATGATTGTGAAGTTGAACAAATAACCTACGTTCTTTCAACTGAGCAGCGATCTCGATCCAACCGTAGTGCTATTGTGGTTTAGCTGGCCTCAGCCTCTGTGTCCTGCCATCTCTGTATCTGCCTGCTTTCACCACAACCGCGTCTTTCAATTACCGTCTCCTGCTCGCGGACCCTGAAGCTAATAGCTTCGCTGCGTGGCGAAGCTCGGCGACCCTGATTAATAACGGGGCTCCAGAATGACGGGGCAGCAGCATGAGCGACGGTCCGGCGGCGGAGGAGAGCGGCGGACGTGGAAACTGTAACGCGGCTAGATCACACGACGGTTCCCTCGCCTCCATTAGAGCATCCACTTTCTCCGGTAGCGCCAGCTGCCTCACGGCCGCCGAGTAGCGGTCAGTGCGTCCAGGATCAGCTGGCGGCGGCACGGCCTGTCCTAAGAGACGCGACGGACACCGACAGTAGGAGCGTGTTTACATGCAGAGAAAAGAACGCTGGCGGACAGCAAAATTGCAGCACCTAAATGAGTAGTAAATAACGAAACTAACTATACATGTATAGTATAGTAGGAAGAACATATTACTAAATTTGTAAATGATTTGGGCGTGTAGGAGGTGTGAGATTTTGTACACTAAGCTGCCATCTCTGCAGCAGCAGTGTTCTAACCGGGTTAGGTGACGAGTCGAACTGAGCTTGGATAACAGAGCCTTGTAAGTCACTACATTTTGCTTTACCTCTATGACAGAATTTGTCAGTCGTCGTGGCTGGCAAGTACTACTGTGCCACTCTATTGGTAACCCGTGACCACAAGTTTTCAATGGATGAGTTGATCAGCGCAAAGGTCGAATACATTCTGTAACCAGTTGTATCAGGACAGCACGAGCAACGTGCGGTCTTGCGCTATCTTGTTGAAAGTTACTGTCACGTAGACCTCCAAGATACCAGTAACGCATTTTTTATTTATTTATTTATTTATTTATTTATTTTTTTTTTTTGGAAGTGCAGGTTGGTATTTTTCAGGGTTCAGTACACCATATTATCCCCCCTCGTTTGACTGAAAAACCCTAAATTTTTAATATAATCACCGTTCTATGCGACGACCTTACGTCACCTTATTGGGAGGGCCTCTATAGCAGCACGATACTCTACAGGTTGACGTTGGAGCCAATGTCTTCCGGCATCAAAAACGTCCCTGTCATCAACATGCTGCTTCTTGCAGAATGCATCCTTCATTGGCCCAACAGGTGGTTACGGGATCCGGTCTGTAGAATGGATGAAGGATAACGGTCCAATGAAGTTTCGTGATCTCCTCTCGGGATTGCAGATTTGTGTGAGACCTTGAGTTGTCGTTGAGAAGGAGAAGTCCTTTTGCATTTTTGTGGCGACAAAAACACTGAAGTCGTTTCTTCAGTTTCCAGACGGTAGCACAATACACTTCAGACTTACACTACTGGTCATTAAAATTGCTACACCAAGAAGATATGCGGATGACGGGTATTAACTGGAGAAACAGATTATACTAAAACTGACGTGTGACTACATTTTCACGCAGTTTGGGTGGATAGATCCTGAGAAATCAGTACCCAGAACAACCACCTCTGGCCGTAACAACGGCCTTGATATGCCTGGACATTGAGTCAAACAGAGCTTGGATGGAGTGTACAGGTACAGCTGCCCATGCAGCTTCAACACGACACCACAGTTCATCAAGAGTAGTGACAGGCTTATTGTGACGAGCCAGTTGCTCGGTCACCATTGACCAGACGTTTTCAATTGGTGAGACATCTGGAGAATGTGCTGGCCAGGGCAGCAGTCGAACATTTTCTGTATCCAGAAAGGCCCGTACAGGACCTGCAACATGCGGTGTTGCATTATCCTGCTGAAATGTAGGGTTTCGCAGGGATCGAATGGAGGGTAGAGCCACGAGTCGTAACACATCTGAAATGTAACGTCCACTGTTCAAAGTGCCGTCAATGCGAACATGAGGTGACTGAGACGTGTCACCAACGGCACCCCAAACCATCACGCCGGGTGATGGAGAATGTGCTGGCCAGAATACACGCTTCCAATGTGCGTTCACCGCGATGTTGCCAAACACGGATGCTACCACCATGATGCTGTAAACAGAACCCCGGATTCATCCGAAAAAATGACATTTTGCCATTCGTGCACCCAGGTTCGTCGTTGAGTACACCATCGCAGGTGCTCCTGTCTGTGATGCAGCGTCAAGGATAACCGCAGCCATGGTCTCTAAGCTGCGAGTCCATGCTGCTGCAAACGTCGTCGAACTGTTCGTGCAGATGGTTGTTGTCTTGCAAACGTCCCCATCTGTTGACTCAGAGATCGAGACGTAGCTGCAAGATCCGTTACAGCCATGCGGATAAGATGGCTGTCATCTCGACTGCTAGTGATACGAGGCCGTTGGGATCCAGCACGGCGTTCCGTATTACCCTCCTGAGCCCACCGATTCCATATTCTGCTAACAGTCATTGGATCTCGACCAACGCGAGCAGCAATGTCGCGATACGATAAACCGAAATCGCGATAGGCTACAATCCGACCTTTATCAACGTCGGAAACGTGATGGTACGCATTTCTCCTCCTTACACGAGGCATCACAACAACGTTTCACAAGGCAACGCTGGTCAACTGCTGTTTGTGTATGAGAAATCGGTTGGAAACTTTCCTCATGTCAGGACGTTGTAGGTGTCGCCACTGGCGCCCACCTTGTGTGAATGCTGTGAAAAGTTAATCATTTGCATATCACAACATCTTCTTCCCGTCGGTTAAGTTTCGCGTCTGTAGCACGTCATCTTCGTGGTGTAGCAATTTTAATGGCCAGTAGTGTAACTAGGAGAAGCGTTTACCAGTACGGTGGTATCACGCATCGATACAACATCACGGGCGTCAAAGTAACGGAATTGGAAGTTTATGTCCGACGTCGACAGCGGTCGTGCAGGATCTAGCGGACCCAATGGAGCGCACCTGCTGAGCTACGCCTCCATCGGATCCACACTGTGAGCGCCCCCTGTGGCTGCAATATTGAACAGCTGGTGGCATCCGCTCATGTAGTCGTCCATGGAGCCTCTTCCTTGTGACACTGGGAGATGGACTCTTAATTCTTACTGCGTCATTTGTAATGAGCCTTCGTTGTTGTTGTTGTGGTCTTCAGTCCTGTGGTTTGATGCAGCTCTCCATGCTACTCTATCCTGTGCAAGCTTCTTCATCTCCCAGTACCTACTGCAACCTACATCCTTCTGAATCTGCTTAGTGTATTCATCTCTTGGTCTCCCTCTACGATTTTTACCCTCCATGCTGCCCTCCAATGCTAAATTTGTGATCCCTTGATGCCTCAAAATATGCCCTACCAACCGATTCCTTCATCTAGTCATGTTGTGCCACAAACCTCTCCCCAATCCTATTCAATACCTCCTCATTAGTTACGTGATCTACCCACCTTATCTTCAGCATTCTTCTGTAGCACCACATTTCGAAAGCTTCTATTCTCTTCTTGTCCGAACTGGTTATCGTCCATGTTTCACTTCCATACATGGCTACACTCCATACAAATACCTTCAGAAACGACTTCCTGACACTTAAATCTATACTCGATGTTAACAAATTTCTCTTCTTCAGAAACGATTTCCTTGCCATTGCCAGTCTACATTTTATATCCTCTCTACTTCGACCATCATCAGTTATTTTACTCCCTAAATAGCAAAACTCCTTTACTACTTTAAGTGTCTCATCTCCTAATCTAATCCCCTCAGTATCACCCGATTTAATTTGACTACATTCCATTATCCTCGTTTTGCTTTTGTTGATGTTCATCTTATATCCTCCTTTCAAGACACTGTCCATTCCGTTCAACTGCTCTTCCAAGTCCTTTGCTGTCTCTGACAGAATTACAATGTCATCGGTGAACCTCAAAGTTTTTATTTCTTCTCCATGGATTTTAATACCTACTCCGAATTTTTCTTTTGTTTCCTTTACTGCTTGCTCAATATACAGATTGAATAACATCGGGGAGAGGCTACAATCCTGTCTCACTCCTTTCCCAACCACTGCTTCCCTTTCATGCCCCTCGACTCTTATAACTGCCATCTGGTTTCTGTACAAATTGTAAATAGCCTTTCGCTCCCTGTGTTTTACCCCTGCCACCTTCAGAATTTGAAAGAGAGTATTCCAGTTAACGTTGTCAAAAGCTTTCTCTAAGTCTACAAATGCTAGAAACGTAGGTTTGCCTTTTCTTAATCTTTCTTCTAAGATAAGTCGTAAGGTTAGTATTGCCTCACGTGTTCCAACATTTCTACGGAATCCAAACTGATCTTCCCCGAGGTCCGCTTCTACCAGTTTTTCCATTCGTCTGTAAAGAATTCGCGTTAGTATTTTGCAGCTGTGACTTATTATACTGACAGTTCGGTAATTTCACATCTGTCAACACCTGCTTTCTTTGGGATTGGAATTACTATATTCTTCTTGAAGTCTGTGGGTATTTCGCCTGTCTCATACATCTTGCTCACCAGATGGTAGAGTTTTGTCATGACTGGCTCTCCCAAGGCCATCAGTAGTTCTAATGGAATGTTGTCTACTCCCGGGGCCTTGTTTCGACTCAGGTCTTTCAGTGCTCTGTCAAACTCTTCACGCAGTATCTAATCTCCCATTTCATCTTCATCTACATCCTCTTCCATTTCCATAATATTGTCCTCAAGTACATCGCCCTTGTATAAACCCTCTATATACTCCTTCCACCTTTCTGCCTTCCCTTCTTTGCTTAGAACTGGGTTGCCATCTGAGCTCTTGATATTCATAAAAGTGGTTCTCTTCTCTCCAAAGGTCTCTTTAATTTTCCTGTAGGCAGTATCTATCTTACCCCTAGTGAGACAAGCCGCTACATCCTTACATTTGTCCTCTAGACATCCCTGCTTAGCCATTTTGCACTTCCTGTCGATCTCATTTTTGAGACGTTTGTATTCCTTTTTGCCTGCTTCATTTACTGCATTTTTATATTTTCTCCTTTCATCAATTAAGTTCAATATTTCTTCTGTTACCCAAGGATTTCTATTAGCCCTCGTCTTTTTACCTACTTGATCCTCTGCTGCCTTCACTACTTCATCACTTCATCCCTCAGAGCTACCCATTCTTCTTCTACTGTATTTCTTTCCCCCATTCCTGTCAATTGTTCCCTTATGCTCTCCCTGAAACTCTGTACAACCTCTGGTTCTTTCAGTTTATCCAGGTCCCATCTCCTTAAATTCCCGCCTTTTTGCAGTTTCTTCAGTTTCAATCTGCAGTTCATATGCATATGATGAGTCTTCGTATGCCTGGAGAAATATAAGTTTAGTAACTCTTCTGTTTACTGTGTTAACTTGTTCACTAATTATTTCTGCTCCTATTCAGCTTTGCTATGATAGTTGCCACACCACTCTGTATGCCACCTCTCCTTACTGTTGTGTACGAAGTCTTACACAACAAGTAGGTGACGGGATCTTGGTCTATGAAGACGGTAGTTTATTGTGCCGCCATGGAGACCATTATTGCAGCGTTCTTTGACGTGGTAGCAGTGCGCCCATCGTCAACACTGGGCACAGGAGGGGCTCCACGTCATCTTTTAAGACAAGTCGCGGTTCTGCATACAGCATTAAGATGTATGTATTCGCGGGTCGAGGCACCCAGAAGATGTTCCCATGATGGTCGCATCCCTGTTTGGCAACATCGCGGTGAACGCACGTTGGAAGTGTGTATTCGTCATCGCCATACTGTCGTATCATCCGTTGTGATGGTAAGGGGTGCCATTGGTGACACGTCTCGGTCACCTCTTGTTCGCATTGACGGCACTTTGAACAGTGGACGTTACATTTCAGATGTGTTACGACCCGTGGCTCTACCCTTCATTCGATCCTTTCGAAACCCTACATTTCAGGAGGATAATGCACGACCGCACATTTCAGGTCCTGTACGGGCCTTTCTTGATACAGAAAATGTTCGACTGCTGCCCTGGCCAGCACAATCTCCAGATATCTCACCAATTAAAAAGGTCTGGTCAATGGTGGCCGAGCAACTGGCTCGTCACAATACGCCAGTCACTTCTCTTAATGAACTGTGGTATCGTGTTGAAGCTGCATGGGCAGCTGTACCTGACACGCCATCCAAGCTCTGTTTGACTCAATGCCCACGTGTAACAAGGCTGTTATTACGGCCAGAGGTGGTTGTTCTGGGTACAGATTTATCAGGATCTATCCACCGAAATTGCGTGAAAATGTAATCGCATGTCACTTCTAGTATATTTGTCCAATGAATACCCGTTTATCATCCGCATTTCTTCTTGGAGTAGCAGTTTTAATGGCCAGTAATGTATCTGCACGTATATCCCTAACACCCTTTATACAGAATGTAGATGTAGAATCTATGCACTTTGTGCAGGCGTCCTGACATACTAGTTATCTGCATGTCCAGTGATGTAGCACACTCCATGCCAATTAAATCATTGTTGCCTGTATTTTCTTCACCTGTCACCTCCGAGTCGAAACACGAGAAGATGAGCAGAGTGTTTTCACTTTAAACTGCCGTAGTGTGAGAAAGAAACACCTTTTGCACGCTGCAGTTTAAGTTTTTCTTTATTTAATTTGTGTAACCAGGCAGGTATAGCCTTCTTTGTAAAGTAAACAATAAGATATATGTGGAAACGAAAAAACTCGCGTAACATTTCAGGTCACCCACTGAAGATGGATTGCAATTAAGGAGGAAGGCGTAGGGTGCACAGGTTAAATAAAAAAAACTTAATGTGCAACATACGAAATATGTCTTTCTTTTAAACGGCAGCAGTTTATATACAGCTGCTGCGAAAATCGCCGCCACAAGAAACTTCGCTTTTATCGTTTTCTCCTTAACGCAAGACAAGCTAGCAAGTTCCTTTTTCTGACGGGGAGTTAATATACCATGCAGAAAATTTATTTTGGAAAACGGGAAGAACGAACAAACAGCGTCGTACGACATTGTTGGCGGGTAGGCCCCAAGGGGTATGTTGAGTCATCTTTGCTGTTTCTTTGTACACCTACGTCCTTTCCTCCTGGTTTGTCTTATTTGTACCTGTTGAGGGTAAGACTGTAACGAATGTGCCTGTATAGCGTGGTGTCATGTTTGTGTTGTGTGATGAAGGGAGAAAGGAGAGGGTGAAATTCATTGCCTGCGCGCAGCTTACTACTCTCTAATAACACCAAGTGGACCGTTGGGCATAAGGACCCCTTCAGATAGGTGAATCACAATCAACGTGTCACATGTCCTCACTTCAAGAGACACTGCGGTGAAGTTCGGCATTTAATCCAGAACATTGGGGCCTAGTCTGTTGACCAATAACTTAAAACGCCAACACCTCTTTTACCCTTGCCAACCAAATACTAGTGGAGGCATGTTTTCAGAACGGAAATAAATATAAAGTGAGCTACATTTATATAACAAATTGTTCCGAGTTTGTTATTTCAACAACTGATACTAAAATTTGCATTCTTTGTTCAGGACCCTATGCTCAAGAAGATTAAATAATTCGGTTAAAGAGAAATAAAATCAGGAAAAGCAGAGACAGAGATAGGAACATTACATCGAACTAATGGCCAAGAGCAACAAAGTATTGATGACGATGGTCGCCGCCGACCATAGCTCATTTTAGCAGCAGATAGCTGAGCCAGAGCGTTCGTAGTTAGTCGTTTCTTTGTACAGTTGATGGCAATGATTTGAAAGGAGTCATTTTACATTCAGTTTACACATTCATGTGTAAATACGGCTACATGCTGACCTTTTACAAGTGCTTATTTTTTATTTCGTGTTTTAAAATACAGACCTGAGTTAGTAATTCCTACCCATTACCTAGAAGCAATATAAACTTTGTCAGTTTGTTTCCAAATTTAGCTTCGCTGTCTGACAGACGTTTTGTATCAGGGACAGCCAAGAACTCAGCTAGCGTGCAGTGCTCATTCACATGTAGCAAGCAAGCTCTCTTGTCCGAGTGAACACTTCCCCCTCTAGAATGCCACGCTGTCTGAGAGGGGTGAGGGAGAAAGGGAGGACAGGCAAAGCATCGCCTGCGGCGTGCGGCTTTGTTTCATACTTCTCAACGACGTAAATCATCAACAAAATATACCGGGTGATCAAAAAGTCAGTATAAATTTGAAAACTGAATAAATCACGGAATAATGTAGATAGAGAGGTACAAATTAACACACATGCTTCGAATTACATGGGGTTTTATTAGAACCAAAAAAATACAAAGTTAAAAAAATGTCCGAGAGATGGTGCTTCATCTGATCAGAATAACAATGATTAGCATAACAAAGTAAGACAAAGCAAAGATGATGTTCTTTACAGCAAATGCTCAATATGTCCACCATCATTCCTCAACAATAGCTGTAGTCGAAGAATAATGCTGTGAACAGCACTGTAAAGCATGTCCGTAGTTATGGTGAGTCATTGGCGTCGGATGTTGTTTTTGAGCATCCCTAGAGATGTCGGTCGATCACGATACACTTGCGACTTCAGTTAACCTCAAAGCCAATAATCGTACGGACTGAGGTCTGGGGACTTGGGAGGCCAAGCATGACGAAAGTGGCGGCTGAGCACACGATCATCTCCAAACGACGCGCGCAGGAGATCTTTCATGCGTCTAGCAATATGAGCTGTTTTTTTTTTTTGTTTTTTTTTGTTCTAATATAACCCCATGTCATTCCAAAATGGCTCTGAGCACTATGGGACTTAACTTCTAAAGTTATCAGTCCCCTAGAACTTAGAATTACTTAAACCTAACTAACCTAAGGACATCACACACATCCATGCCCGAGGCAGGATTCGAATCTGCGACCGCAGCGGTCGCGCGGCTCCAGACTGTAGCGCCTAGAACCGCTCGGCCACCCCGGTCGGCTGTCATTCCAAGCATGTGTGTCAATTTTTACCTCTCTATCTACATTATTCCGTGGTTTATTAAATTTTCAAATTTATACTGACTTTTTGATCACCCGGTATATTTAGTATCATGTTTTAAAAAATATTTTTAGCGCTAACTGTCGACATACAGACACATGCAGACAGTTCCGCACATTTTCGTCAGTCAGTTTGTCACACAATCGTGACCCTTAAGGTTTATACCAGGTATAGCGTCTTTGATTAGTAGTAGAATTATTAACACATGTGCAAACACTATCAGTCCCTACTTCTCACATACTGTCCATATACTATGACCAACAGAAACGTGTGCAGTGAAATGTAACTTACAAGTTACTTAATCTGATGAACTGGTGTCCATTACAATTTTACAACATAACAATACAATTACAAAGATACAGAATACATCATTAAAGAACATAACAATACAGATAACATTTGTAGTAATAGGGGCTTTACAAAAGAATAGAAATAAACATAGACATCAGTGTTACAGGAATTATGACATAAGTAAATACATAAAAGATCAGAATAACTTTTGAAACATCAACTTCACATATGAGCATTAAAACAAAACAGAATACATAATGTCTAAACATCTTTACAAAGAAAATAACATGTTATCAGAAAATTTCTACAACATAACTCTTATTAGCTAAACACATAAAGACAGGAAAAACACAAATACACAAGAGTACACAAACACATAGGGGGATAACACAATGGAAAGGACAGGGTTAGTTTTCAGTGTAACATTTGGTACTGCAGTCCAACCCAAAACTTCATTCCATATATCATCACTCTTGTTTCAACATTTGTTTCCACCAAAAAAAAATCCTATCCAAGCATGTTTTCTGTATTCTTTTCACATCCTCTTTCAAAAATAGTTTTTCTCCACTGTACACTACTTTTTTGGCCAAACCATTTTCTTATAGCGTCTCAATGCATTTCTTCCAATCCGTCATTGTTAGTTTCTTATATATTCTACACCCTCTTAAGCTAACTTTAATCTACTGAGCTCAGATGCTAAACTAAGGGACGAGGCAATGCAGCAGCATAAAACAATTAATATAAACAGCAATGAAAAAATGGAAATTGTCAAAGCAGAGCTGCAGTAAATCTAAATTATCAAGCAATGCAACATTACAACTAATATGAGCCAATGTGCAGCAACAAGAAAAATAAATCAGTACTAAAACTAGCTTAACAGAGTAATACAAAGTGAAATTTAGTAGCACTATGCCTGGCAAACAGCAGCAGCAAATGCAATAACTTATATCTAAACATGACAAAGCGCAATCAGAAAAAATATTACACTAAAGATGGCCATGTCTAATACCTATGTCACATCTTAATACTAGAGTGATGCATCACGATAAGTTACTGTAGCAGACAAGTTACCAAATCGTTTAAAAAATTATTTATGCAGTTCCTGTGAAGGGAAATGTCTATTTATGTGCCCTCATTTTCTTGGAAGTACATCATAAATTTATAATTGACTGGATTTATAGGCATAAAATAACTATATTAGTACATCTATTACATTTTATTTTAACCAAGGCTGCAGTGCAGCTAGAAACTAGATATTAAAGAAAATGAGCAAATATATACAAAGGAAGGGGACGAAACATCATTAATTAGCCATATGGCATTTCATAAGGTAGTAAAAAAAATCTCTCAACTAAAAAGACAGTAGTCATAATCAGGTGTATAGACATAAAATGTTTTTCGTCATTTCATTAGCCATTTCAGTAAATATCATAAATTAAGAGCTCCACAGTGTTATAATATGTTTTCAAGTTTGAGCGTGTCGTATTTGCGATGCTTTCTACAAAGGAATGTCAATAGCGAGGATAATGGCTCTCCTTTTTTTTTTACCTGTACCTCTGAAAGGCACACACTAATGGCTTTTTCTCCAGGCGACTGGCACACCTGAGCGCCACCTGTGTCACTTAGCTTCCTTACCGAAATATTTACGAGAGCAGTTTGCACTACAGTGACAGTCTCATATAAAAAATTTCACAGGTCGAGAATTTGCGTTGCAAATGTGTAGAAACAAAATCCTATGAATATAACAGTGTTCAAAAAGTTTTCGTCAGCATTGTGATACATTCACACATTTAGACACATTTCATAACTCTTAAAGTACGATTCTTGGTTTCCAACATACTTTTTCACAAGTCAGAGTCCCTAACCACTACTCATTCTTCCTTACCTTATTACACATATACATATTCGTCGACACTTCTTCAATATTTCATCATAATAAATATGTAGCATAATCAAATTCCTCATATAGCATCAGCTTATTGATCATAAACATACCTCAACAGCATAATACACATTGTCGTCGTAAAAATAACATCATAACACCTCAGTCAAATCTCAAAAACGTCGTAGCTTTCTGTAATAATGTCAAAATCTAAAAAAATTCTCTGCTCATTTCAATAGTGTCATCTACCTAAAACGTACTTTAAAATCATGCTCCCTTACCAAATATATCATTCAAAGCTCTCATAATATCACAATGGTTCCGAAAAAATATGAACAGTTCACAAAGTACAGACAAGCAATCCAACTGTGTAATTGCGTAAACATCTGTCACTGACATAGTAAAATAAATATTTGTCTCTCTCAGTTAAATGATCAGATAGCTGTGTAATTTTGTGTTAGAGAAATACGGTACCGATGTATAAAGTTGTATAAGCAAATACCATATTAGCTAGGGCTCCTTGTGCTTGCCAAACACATGGTACACAAAGTAAGTGTGTACCCGCCTGAGGATTGATGTAATTATACCCTCAGGTGTTACAGATTACAGCAATGGAATGAAATGTATCGCGGAAAACCTTTGTATCAATGTACTTTAAAAGTCTTTAAAAATAAATGTTGTAAGTACAAAATTAATCACTCAAATATGTGTACTGTAGCGCTAAACTGTGCGTCTTGTTGTAAGATATTCTCTGTGGAAGTGTTGTACTTATCGTCCTCCAAAAGCTAAGTTCCGCAAAAGTCAATGTACTTACCTCATGATAAACAAAAGTGAAATGCTTTGCATATAGATATCTTAGTTATTACGCTTATTGCCATGATAAAGAAAGTACTGTGCTGTAACGTATTGTTGTGCTACAGAAAAGGCTGTCTCATTGTAGCTATACCACAAAAGTTACTACTAAAACATGTTTTACTTTCCAGAAGAATTCAGAAAACCTGTGCAGATATAAAACACATACACCGCAAAAGCAACATTATAAATTGTCACTCATTAGTAGCGTCGTGACAAAATCGTGTAGCTGTCACATAAACTAACCAGTGTCTCATCTGGTATCTCATAGAAAGTACTTTAAATCCAGAATGTATTTTCAAGTAAATCAAAATGTTGCATTAAAATCTCATTAGCAGTACTGGCAAATGTTCCAAGTATGTGAGAATTATATTCGTTATGTAATTGTGCAACTAACAAGCAAGAATGTACACACACAATAACACTGTGTCGTCTGTTCACAATAACAATGCATTCGTAATTTCTGTTTAAATAAGTTCTCTTGGTTCTTGACTGGATATTTAACTTCAAACATTGTCGCATGTTAACAGATTTTAAGTCTGACAAAGCATACTAGAAATGTGAAGTGAAAAGTTTTATGGCAATGACAAAGTTAAAAAGCAGATTATCTTTCAATAAACGGTTGTACATGTGAAATGTGGTGCAATCCTTTGCTCTTCACAGTACTCAGAGTTTCAACTTGAATGTAATTATCATGCGGTATACGTCGGTAAAGAATACTGGAACTTTTCACAAGGTTAGCTATGTTATTTTTCTCCCAGCCAGCCGGCGAACGTGGCTGCCTGCGGTGCAAGCCCCTTTGTTGGCGTGTGTCGTTATTGGGATTAGGAGGCCTAACTTCTACAAATTCATCTTGACGAGAAGGCCCTGCCCTGTTTGAAGCTCGCCAGTTCTGATGGAATTCAGGTCTGTCGTTTTGTCGATAGTTTACATAGTTTCTTGTTTGTCGGTCATGTGGAGGAGAATTTCTCCCGGAATCGTAACTGCGCGCTGAACTGTTGCGTCTGAAGTTATTCTGTCTCTCTTGATAATAATTGTTTTTGTTCCCATATTGTCTGTTTCTATGGTAATCTCTGTCATATTCATTACTACGGAAATGCGATCTTTCTCTGTAACTATATTACTCTGCCAGTGGTTGTCATATGGGTGGTGTCTGTTTTGGTCACGATTTTCGTTGTAAGAATACACTTGTTGTGTCCAGTTATTGTTTCCGTCGTCACGGAATTGTGACGGATGTGATCTGTAATGACTGTTTTCCTGTTTTCGCGCCCTGCGATTGTCAGTGTCAATTTCTAATTCTTGTAACAGTCCCTGAAACGCTTCAATGTCGTCTTTGCAACGTCCTGCCAAAATAATATGTCGTAATTGTTCGGGCAATTTTATTAAGCAAATGCGGATGAGTTCTGAGGGGCTGTATGGGTTTGAAAGATAGTGATTCTTATGCAACATGTCTTCAAAATATTTCATAAGACTGGAAAATTCAGATTGTTCGAAACGTTTCATCATTATGATGCTATGTTTTACTCGGTCTTGTGTAGCTTGAGGCCAATACGCTGAGAGGAAGGCATGATAAAATTCTCCTTCACTGTGGCAATCGTGAATGACCGATCGCATTCTTACAACTGGTTCATTCTCTAAATAGCCACACATAAATTCTAACCTGTGCTCCAATGACCAGTTGGGAGGAAAACAATGAGAGAAATGATGGAGCCATGCTTGTGGATGAATGTCGTTGTCAGAATTCTTAAATGTTTTGAATTTATGTGTAGTAATGAACAGCTTATAGTCAAAATCATCACGTCGGCGAGTCGCATATCGGTCATTGTTACGTCGTTTCGGCGGTTCCATTTCAAAATTCGGTGTTCCTTCCAATTTCTTTCACCATTTCCGAAGTGTCCTGAGTTATTATTTTGTGGCTGTTCCGTATTTCTATGTCCCTCTTCCCGTATTGGAGCGCGAGTGGCCTCTGAAATACGTAATTCTTGTATTACCTGTGTCAGCTGATCTTGTACTTCCCGGATTTTTCTTTGGTGTTGCGTATTAATTTGATTCTGATTTTGTTTGAATTTCCTAATTTGTTCGCACTCTTCTGTGTCATTAAAGACTACAGGTTTTGTGTCATTCAGATTATCATCTACCTTCGTAGATAAATTATTTAGCTGATCTGAAAGTTCAACTACATTCTCTGATAATGAACTAATTTCCTCCATGTGTCTTTCTACTGTGTCCTTTAAGTTTTCATGAGTTTTTGCAAGTTGCGTAACCGAATCGGTAGATGCAACTGAGTCAATTTTAGCTTGCAAGGTTTCATGATTTTCATGAACAATAGTTTGCAGTTCTTTTATGGCTGCTTCGTGATTCTGTAATGCATTTTCATGACGCGAAAAAATAGGTTGGAAATGCTCACAAATTTGTGTTTTTACGTCATTACAGACTTTTCTACATTTCGATTCTATTTTATGTAACTCAGTAGTTAAATCTTCACGTGTTTGTTCAAGTGTGGTGTGAAGATTTTGTTCCATTGCGTCTAACTGTTGCTGTGTTTGTCTCTGGTGTTGTTTCATTGTGTCTAACTTTTGAAGATTTTGTTCCATTGTGTCTAACTTTTGAAGATTTTGTTCCATTGTGTCTAACTTTTGAAGCTTTTGCTGTGTTTGTCCCATTTGTTGCATTAATTGTAATAACAATGCACTGGTGTCTGAAACAGGTTCCTCAGTGCTTTTCGGCAGTGAATTTGCACTGGCAACATTCACATTTTGACAAGCAGAAAATGTGTCTTGACTTATTTGAGAAAACGGTGAGGACCCAAAACCTGAATCTGCAGTATTTGCAAGATTGTGTCCTGTCATTCCCGATTCCTGAGGCGAGCTGTTGCCGACCGATCGATCGATAATGCTTCCCTGTTCACGAATTGTCTGCCTACACCATTATTTGCAGCCCGCTCCATTTCCCTATGCACAATTACCAAATTACTACTTTGAACATTAGTTAATTCATTACTCGGCGGCACTAACACTCTGCTTTCGTCTTCACTGTCATTTCTCAGTTTACTTTGGAGCCTAGTGTTACGTTTTTCACACGTCATTATTGTCACAATATTTCACATGACAACACAGAAAAGCACAATTTGAAGAGCAAAATAAGAAAACACATTAACATAGCACTGAAAATAATATCTAGTTAATTGCAAGCGCAGCTGCAAAATACTTGGTGCAAATCTACATGCATGCCACAACTGTTTTGCTGTACAAGAATGAAAAACTACAACTACAAAGGAGATTCTCTCTACAATTACGCGCTAGCAATAAACAAAAGCTGCACTAATTACACAAACTACAAGAAAAAAATCAGAAGATTACAGTGAGGTATCCTCGGCTAAGGGTTGACATATGGAACGTCCCCTTTGAACAATTATACAAGACTGTGCTTAAACTGACACACAATATTTTTAGCGCAACGCAATCTGACTTTTAATAATCCCTACAAAAGAATGGCCCTGACTAACATTAAACTATACCTTTCACAAATCACTTACCTCACAAAAATCTTCGTTACTCAAGCTACTGCAATACAGCGAGCGCGACTACTGCCAGCTAAATAAAAGATTCAAACTACTGAAGGCACTAACTACTGATAGGCATAGTTAGCAAATGAAAGATTTTGATAGAGAAAAAACAATGTATTTACCTTAATATTGTTCAAAAGTCATAATATATATAGCAGTTCATGACATCCAGTCTTACAAATTTCAAAACTCCGCCATTTCTCTCCCCACATCCACCACTGCTGGCGGCTCACCTCCAACTGCGCAACGCTACGCGCTGTTAACAGCCAACAGCCCAACACTACAATAGCGAGCAACAATGCAAACCAGCCACAGACTGCACACAGCGGAGCCAGTGATTTTCATACAGAGCGCTAAGAAAACCTACTAAACAGCCTACTTACACCGTTAACGATACAATGGCAGTGTTGTCCTGCAGAATCTACAGCAAACCAACACTGACAAAGACAGTTCAGGTGTACATGCCGACGTTGCATGCTGAAGATGAAGTGATAGAGGAAGTATACGAGGATTTTTAACGGATAATTCAGTACGTAAAAGGATGTAAAATCTAATAGATTGTAAATATTTGTAGGGGAAGGAGTACAAGAAAAAGGGTTACGGGAGTATATGGGCTTAGTAGTAAGAATGAGGGAGGAGAAAGACTAATTGAGTTCTGCAATAAATTTGAGCTACCAACAGCGAATACTCTGGTCAAGAATAATAAGAGGAGGAGGTATACTAGGAAAAGGCCAAGAGATACGGGAAGATTTCAGTTAGATTACACTATGGCCAAGCAGAGATGCCGAAATGAGATATGGGATTGTAATGAGTATCCAGAAGCAGATATAGACTCCAGGCACAATTAAGTAATGATGAAGAGTAGGCTCAAGTTTAAAAGACTAGTCATGAAGAATCAGTGTGCAAAGAAGTAGGATACGGACGTACTAAGGAATAAAGACAAACGCTTGAAGTTCTCTAAGGCTACAGATACTTTGATAAGAAACAGCTCAGTACGCGGTTCAGTTGAAGAGGAATGGACATCTCTGAAAGGGGCAATAATAGATTTGGAAAGAAAAACGTAGGTACAAAGAAGGTAACTGCGAAGAAACCGTGGGTCAATTGACCGATGAGAGAAAGAAGTACAAAAATGCTCAGGGAAATTCAGGAATACAGAAAGACAAGTCACTTACGAATGAAAAAAATTGGAATTGTAGGGATGCTAAGGCGAAATGGCTGCATAAAAAATGTAAAGAAATCGAATGGACTGTCTCAACGTATAGAAGAGTCACAACAACCTTCTGTGAAACTGAAAGCAAGGGTGATAACATTTAGAGTGCAGAGGAGGGAGCGGATAGGTGAAAATAGTACATTGAAGGCCTCTACGAGGGGGACGACTTGTCTGATAAGGTGCTAGAAGAAGAAACAGGAGTCGATATAGAAGAGATAGGTGATCCAGTATTAGAATCAGAATTTAAAGCAGCTCTGGAAGACATAAGATCAAATAAAGCAGAAGGGATGGACAACATTCCATCGGAATTTCTAAAATCATGGGGAAGTGGCAACAAAACGACTTACAAGTGTGTAGAATGCATTATAGTGGCGAAATAGCATCACTCTTTCGGAAAAATATCATCCACGCAATTCCGAAGACAGAATGAGTCAACAAGCGCGAGAATTATCGTACGCTCAGCTCAACAGCTGATATATACAAGTTTCTGACGAGAATAATATACAGAGAAGTGAAAACAAAATTGAAGATGTGTTAGCTGACAATCAGTTTCGCTTTAGGAAAGGTAAAGGCACCAAAGAGGCAGCTCTGACTTCGCGGTTGATAACGGAAGGAAGACTACAGAAAATCAGAACACGTTCATAGGATTTGTTAACCTGAAAAAAGCATTCGACGAAATCAAATGGTGCCAGCTGTTCGAAATTCTGAGAAAAATAGGTGTAAGCTACAGGGTATTATACAATATGTACCAAGATGGGACAATAAGAGTAGATGACCAAGAAGGAAGGGATCTAATTAAAAAGGGTGTAAGACAGGGATGTAGCCTTTCACCCCTGCTGTTCGATGTATACATCGAATAAGCAGTTAAGAAAATAAACGAGAGGTTCAAGAGTGGAATTAAAATTCAGAGTGAAAGCTAAATTTCGCTGATGATATTGCTATCCTCCGTGAAACTGAAGAAGAATATCAGGATTTGCTGAAAAGAATGAGCAGTCTAATCAGTATAGCAACGGACTGACAGTAAATCGAAGAAAGACGAATGTAACGAGAAGTAGCAGGAATGCGAACGACGAGAAACTTAATATCAGGATTAGTGATCACGAAGTAGATGAAGCTAAGGACTTCTGCTACCTAGACAGCAAAATAAGTCATGGCGGATGGTGCAAGGAGGACAAGAAAAACAGACTAGCACTGGCAAGAAGGTCACTCCTGGCAAAGAGAAGTCTACTAGTACCAAACATGGGCCTTAATTTGAGGAAGAAATTTCTGAGAACGTACGTCTAGAGCACAGCATTGTGTGGTAGTGAAACATGGACTGTTGGAAAACTGGAACAGAGGAAAATCGAAGCATTTGAGTTTTGCGCTACAGAAAAATGTTGAAAATTAGGTGGACTGATAAGCTAACGAATGAGGAGGTTTCCCGCAGAATAGGCAAGAAAGGAATATGAGGTGAACACTGACAAGAAGAACTGACAGGATCGTGGGACATATGCAAAGGCATCAAGGAATAACCTCCATGGTACTAGAGGAAGCTGTAGAGGGTAAAACTGTAAAGGAAGACAGAAATTGGAATACATCCTACAAGTAATTGAGGAGGTAGGTAGGAAGTGCTACTCTGCGACGAAGAGGTAGGCACTGGAGAGCAATTTGTGGCGGATCACATCAACTAAGACAGTAAACTGATGACTAAAATAATTGAAAAATAAAAGCCTTTTACACACATATGTTGATCTAAACATTGATATCACATTTGCGAGCTGATTATGGAGACGTGGAAACTCTTCTGAAGGAAAATAAGGTAGAACTGCTGGACACAACTAACGCAAAACAATTGGAATTAGATTGCAGATCGACCAGTTCCATCTACCGATGCAAAGGGACACTTTCAACTGAAATGGCAAACGGTCTTGAAAACAGCTCAAAAATGTTGCGGGCTGGCGTGTCCTCGAACATTTAGAAAGCTGTCCCTGTAATTCTTTCGACACCACAATGAATAGTTCGAAATTGACATTTTCCTTAAAGACAGTGAGCCATCTGTTTTCTTCCATGCAAACAGTACATGCCCAGCAACTGCTTAATAACAACCTGTCAATGGCGTGATTCCTTTTTGCACAAATATCCCGCCAAGAAAGTGCGTCACATTAAAATGTCAATCACTTTCTGATTCGTCCTTCTTTCTCAAAAAAAAAAACTACTGCTTCTGCTTCCTGTTTCTGGTGTCACAACATTTGTACCACTCACGCGCTTTTTGCACACAGGAACTACCTTCGCTTGCGAGGTCTTTTGGGGAAAAAAAAGACTGCACCTGAGGCTATGGTCTTATTTTTCTGCTGCAAGCCGTGTTTATTTAGTAAAGCGTAAGATCGTTATCGGCGTAGGGGTTCTTTAGAATATGGGAAAGCATCAGCCTACTGCTGATATGAAGTTCCTTCCGTAACCTCTGCTCGGTATCAGAGCTAGGGGTGGCTCGCAAACGCTCAATACCTCCAACGGCCTGGAGCTCGCCACTGAGGTGGCTTTCACAAAGGCAGCATCTGATGCCTGTATGGACGCCAGAAGCCACTATTTTCGTTATGTCGGACACGGCTGCGCCTGTCCCAGATCCAGCATTCTGTCACTATACCCTGTCAAAAGAAAAAAGAAAAGATGACTCTCTCCATTTTGAATGTACACTGGTGTCCAACATTAAAGCAACAAAAGCAAATTTTGCCACAAAACAGTATAAACAGTAAAGTAGAAACAATGCAATGAGTACAGATCGCAAACAGCTGCAACATGCATAACGGTAGAGAAAAATGTTCTTCGTTTTTTTCCAACTTAAAGAATTTGCACACACACTCCGACAACTACTTAATGTGCTCAGTATGGGGTGTGACCGCCTCAGGCAGCAGCACAGGCCTGACAATGCTGTGAATGATGTCATCAGTCTCATGTTGAGGTAGTAACGGCCATTCTTCCTGCAGAGCTGCTCACAGTCTTGGAGAGGGTTGGTGGATGGTGACGTGATGCAAGCCGTCTCCCTAGTATCCCAGACATATTTTATGGGATTCAAATCGGGAGAGCGAGTAGGCCACGCCATGCGTACAGTATCTTCCCTCTTCTTCTTCTTTCTTGGCTCTACAGCTCATGATGAGCCTTGATCTCTTCTACAATTTCCTTCCATTTCTCTCGGTCCTTTGCCAATACTCTCCAGTTTCTATAGCCCATCTTCCTAAGATCTTCGATTGCTCCATCTTCCCATCTGGCGCTTAGTCGACCACGTCCTCTATTCCCTCCTGGTTTCCTTGTAGTATTCTTTTTGGTACTTCTGTATCATTCATGCGAGCCACATGTCCCACCCACCTCAGCCTGGATGATTTCACTATCCTTCTGATGGGTTGTTCTTTGTATATGATGTACAACCCACAGTTGTATCTCCTCCTCTATCTTCCTCTTTCACAGATTGGGCCGATAATTCGTCTAAGTACCTTTCTTTCAAATGCATCCAGTGTTTCAATATCTTTAGTTGTTAATGTCCCGGCTTCAGAGGCGTATGTAAGCACTGGTCGTATAAGTGATTTATACATAGTTAATTTCGTGGAACGAGTCAGGAGCCTTGAGGATAGAGCTCTTGTTAGGGCAAAATAGGCTCTATTGGCTAGTATTAATCTCTGCTTCCGTTTCTAAGAAAACATCAACCACCTGTGCTCTTTAAGGTCGAGCATTATCGTCCATCAACACGACGTCAGGGCCAACAGCTCTTCGCAACAACCGCAAGAGAGGTCCCAAAATCGCGTCACGATATCTGACAGCACTTAAACCTAGCCAATTCACCCGTACAATTTCCCCGCACCATTAGGGATCCTCCTCGATTTCGGTCTCTTTCTACAATGTTTGGACCCCGAAATCGTGTTCCACGTTTCCTCCAGATGCGAATCTATCGAGAATCACTCTCCAAACTAAATCGGGACTCATCTGTGAAAATAACCTTGGCTCGTTGTTCGACCGTCCAAGTGGCCTGTTGATGTGAAGATGTGTCAGAGGTAGAAATACAGCATCTCTCTGACAATAAAGGCCATTCTGCTGAAGCCTTCTCCACACCGTTTGCCCTGGTACAACACGTCCAGTGGATGCTGCAAGTTCACATGTCAATTGACAAGCACTACTAAGGCCGTAATGTCGTGCCCTTACAGCCAAATAACGGTCCTCTCTTCTGAAGTCCCACTTAATCTGGCCTGTTCTGGTCTACGGGAAACAATTTCGGCCTCTACAGACTGTCGCCACATCCGAGAAACAACAGAACGATTCACGTTAAACCATCTGGCCAACTCAGCTTGGGACTGTCCAACTTCCTTTCTTACTATGACCCTCCACAGCAGAGAGTCTGGTACAACCCTCCTCTGTGGCTGTGTACACAGCGATTATGGATTTTGGGCTACCCGGCAAACAATACCTCGTTTCATAGGTGCCCTGAAGTCATCGTTGGCATGGTTATCTGTTAACGGAATGGCATCTTACGTGCAGAACACGACCGTACGGACATCTGGTTGATAGCATGATTATATTGTGGGTTAGACACCAGTGTAGTTAAGATTTGAAGTTAGTTATAAGTCAGTACATAAAGTCACAGCAGTCCAATTCAATTTTATAAACATTTTTATCATACACATCCCTCTCATAATCCTCTAACTAAGTAGAGTGTTATTCTAGAATTAAATGAAAAGGGATGTATCAGATGGCTTGCTACTTTTCACTTTAATTAAAGTTTGGGTTATTACTGTTATTAAAATTTAATGTGGAGGTGTAGCTACTTCTGTGATGCAGATAGTGTATGGTTAAGGAAGTGATTATGTCTAATTATTTCTTTACATGCAGTAATTTGTTAATTTTCGCGTATCTTTCATTATTTTTTCCCATTTCCTAATTACTAGATTAAACTTTAACAGCATCCCTTGACTTTCACGATCTCGACAGAATGGCATCATATTTCTCTCGTCAGGCTGCAAGGGAAGGCGGAATGAACCGGCTGCTGAATGCACAAGTCCGATAGAGGAGGTTCCACATATAAATCACTTTAAATACGGTAAAAATGATATATTGGCACAAGTGGACTCTTTAATAAAGATTAATGTAGAAAATTTAAATATTTTATATTCTTTTCATAAAAAATTTCACGCAGTGGAAGAGCCTAGAAGTTAATAGTGTAAGGGTCGAAGCCAGCTAATGTCTAAAGCATCTATTTAGTTGAGGTTCAAAATAAAGCTTTGATGCGGTGCTAGAGCAACGATGCAGGTGTACAGCGCAGACATCTGCAGCTGGAGACAGTTACTGTGGAAATTACACTTTAAGACACAAGCAATGTGATTGGCTCGCATTAACCATTTATTGGTTAAACAGGCTAAAACGAACGTCCTAATGTACAGTAAACAGGTGTACTTAGTAGTAGTTACACACTGCTGCAGGAAAGACGTTGAGCAACAGCTTGTGACACGTCTCCTGCAATGCGGAACAGAGTGTCAACTATACGCGCTCAACAGAGGAAAGACAAGAGAACATATGGACCTAACTGTACGACGCTGTGTGCTTCATGCCAAATAAAATGCTTCAGGTCATCGTAGGAGACTACAGCAACGAAGCGTTCCAAACGATTAGAAAGAGGCATGAATCATTTTCCATTTTTGAGAAGAGTCATCAAATAGATGACTATTTTTATACTCTATATGAATACCATAGATCTTTTGCAGAATTATAGATCTGGCTTTATTCTCGAATAATATGACCGTTAACAGAGAACGAAACTCGTATCTGTCGGAATCAACGAGTATTCGGAAATCACCGGCTTGTGAAATCCGAATCGCTTCGATCGTTCATGAGTTGCAGACGGCGGTAGAATGAGTGGATAACTGACCTCACATTGACAGCGTATTCCTTGACTTCCGGAAGGTGTTCTCTATAGTTCTTCACTGTCGCATTGAGAACAAAACGAGATTACAGAATCGCGGCCAGCTTTGCGATTGGATTCAGAACTTCCTACGAAATAAAAATCAACACATCGTTCTAACAGTATGCAATCGTCAGATGTACAAGTAATTTCCGGTCAATCCCAACGGTGTGTTGTGGGACCGTCACCGTTCATGTTACATACAGGGTAAACCTGAATTCCAGTTTCAAAATTTCGGAGGTTGTTTAGGAATATTTCCTGAGTATTTTGATATAATGGACCTGGTGGCTAGTAACACAATAATAAGGTAACTATGTATGAATGCAGAGTCTCGCGGAGATAACATTGAATAAAATGTTCTCGGGTTTCCAACCGCGTCAATTGCTTAAAACTACACGAGCTTTCGGCCAAGCACTCCTTGGCTATTGTCAAGTGATATGACTGCCAGTGGGCTACAGAAAACCCACCCACACAGACCTATACCTGCTCGCCACCAGCCATCATCATCCAGCACAGAAGCGCACAGTATCACAAACATTGGCACATCTTGCAGGAATAATATCAGACGACGAAAACCTGCCACATGAACTGAACCACCTACCCAAGGTTTTCAGAAATAACGGCTACAGCGCCCGTCAAGTGAAAGAAGTGATTTCTGGGAAATATCAGAATAAGACCACCGACGAAGAGCAGGAAAAGAAACTTGCTTTGCTGCCATTCTGTGGCTCTGTGTCGGGCAAGATAAGCCGCCTGTTGAAAAGACACAAGATCAAATCAATCTTCAGGCCTCCAACGAGAATCCGTTAATTACTGAGACCAGTTAAAGACGCAGAACACCTGGAGTCTACGAAATAGCTTGTTAGTGTGGCCAGAAGTACATTGGACAAACAGTGCTCACTGTGGAATAACACAGGAAAGAACATGAGAGGTACTATCGCCTACGCCGGCCAGAGTGGGCAAGCGGTTCTAGGCGCTTCAGTCTGGAACCGCGCGACCGCTACAGTCGCAGGTTCGAATCCTGCCTCGGGCATGGATGTGTGTGATGTCTTTAGGTTAGTTTGGTTTAAGTAGTTCTAAGTTCTAGAGGACTGATGACCTCAGATATTACGTCCCATAGTGCTCATAGCCATTTGAACCATTTTACAATCGCCTACGCTATCCATAGAAATCTGCGTTAGCTGAGCATGCGTTAGAAAACGGTCACCACATAAAATTTGACGGTACCTCTGTCGTTGCTCGCACTAACGGCTTCTGGGACAGTTCAATAAAGGAAGCTATTGAAATAAAAATTACCGCAAACACCATGAATAGAGACGGTGGCTTGCAGCTCAGCGCTGCGCTGGATCCAGCGATCGCGCGGTTGAAGAGGACACATCGAACGCCGACTCAAAACATGCCCATATATGGCAATGTCACGGGCACCAGTGACGTCCAGCCGGCAGCTAGCGTATATAAGGGCGCACCAACAGCCCACTGGCAGTCAAATCACTTGACAATGGCCAAGAAGTGCTTGGCCGAAAGCTCGCGTAGTTTTAAGCAATTGACGTGGTTGGAAACCCGAGAACATTTTATTCAAGATAATTATGATATTTTATTCGGTTTGTTACTGCAGTTATCTTTGTTTCAGTGAAAACGGCTACAATATGCAATCCCCAAAATGCACAACACGAAACACAAAGTAATGGAACAACTCTCATATGCAAAAGTTCTGTAATATGCTTGCCGTCGCTGTGGCAACACCTCAGCATAATTTCGTTGCGCCGCTGTTCCACTGCATTCAGCATGAGGTACATATTGGCCAACTCTCATTAAGTAAACTCAGGCCTGCACTCCGTGTCTCTCCTCTCGTCTGATAGGAGGTAGGAATTGAAACCTGTGCATCCCCTCTGCAACGGCCTACATACGGCTTGTACTCTGACATGACAAAATTCATGGGACAGCGGCATACACAAATGGCGGTAGCATCGCGTACACAAGGTATAAAAGGGCAGTGCGTTGGCGGAGATGTCATTTTCACTCGTGTGATTTATGTGAAAAGATTTCCGACATGATTATAGTCGCACGACGGGAATTAACAGACTCTGAACGCCGAATGGTAGTCGGAGCTAGAGGCATGAGGTATTCCATTTCGAAAATCATTAGGGGGTTCAATATTCCGTCATGTACAGTGTCAAGAGTGCGCCGAGAATACCAAATTTCAGGCACTATCTCTCACCGAAGACAACGCCGAAAGTCTCCAGTTAATGACAGAGAGAAACGGCAATTGAACAGAGTTGTCAGTTCTAACAGACATGAAATAGTGCACGAAAAAACCGCAGAAATCAATGTAGCACCTATGACTAACGTATCCGTTAGGACAGTGTAGCAGAATCTGTCGTTAAGGGGCAATGACAGCAGACGACCCATGCGAGTGCGTTTGCCAACTGCACGACGTCGCCCGCAGCGCCTCTCCTGGGCAGTGCACAATTTCTGTGACCGTTTCGGTTGGACCGTAGACGACTATAAAACTGTTGCCTAGCCAGATGAGCCCTGATTTCAGGTGATAAGAGCTGATGGTAGGGTTCGAGTGTGGCGCAGACCACGCGAAGCCGTGGACCCAAGTTGTCCAGAAGACATCGTGCAAGCTGGCGGTGGCTCCATAATGGTGTGGTCTGTGTTCATATGGAGTGGACTGAGTCGTCTGGGCCAACTGAACCTATCATTGACTGGAAACAGTTATTTACGGCTACTTTGAGAACATTTACAGCCATTTACGATGCCATGTCAGTAAGACACAACTGTCCGTGATTGGTTTGAACAACATACTGGACAGTTCGAGCGAATGGTTCGGCCACCCAGATCGCCCCACACGAATCCCATAGAACATTTAAGGAAAATAATGGAGGCGTCAGTTCGTGTACAACATCCTGCACCGGTAATATTTTCGCAATTACGTTCGGCTATAGAGGCAGAGTAGCTCGATATTTCTGCAAGGGACTTCCAACGAGTTGTTGAATCCATGTCACGTCGACTCGCTGCGGTACGCCGGGCAAAAGGAGCTTCCACACACTATTAGGCGGTATCCTCTGGGTTTTATCACCTGTCTTTAATCAATGACAGTAAATAGCTGGTTATTTGACTTCAGTAGGATTTATTCCCGGATTTAGCCGCGTCCAACGCAGATGTCCCTACAATAGGATGTCCCAGAGCATTATGACGACTGTCCACCGCGATACTGAAAGCCATGCGGTCAAGCGATGCTGTAAGGACAGCGTGTAAGCAGAGCAGAGAGGAATAGGGAATCATTCTGGCAACGATACGGGCCGCAAATCCCCAAATGACATAAACATCTTTGACGAAGGGCATACTACCGTGGTACAGCGCCTGGGAATGAGCAGCTCGAAGCGCCTAAGCTGGTCTGCTGTTCGTCTGTTACTGTCCTCAGCACCTATGGAATGTGGTTGAAGGTTGATGAACCCACGAGCAGGAGACAAGATGTTGGACTTCCACGCCTCATTACAGAATTTGAAGATCGGGGGCTTACCTACTCTGGTATGCAGATAGTCGGCGATCTGTGGCAGATCTGACAACAGTGCATTATGCTGCTTTAGGCACAAGTGTTTCGGAACATAGTGTTCAGGGCACAGTTTCGAATACGGGGCTCCACTGCAGAGTGGCCCTAAGTGCTTGTTGGCTCAACGACCTCGTCAGTTACGATTGCAGTGGACACAGTATCTTCGAGACTGGAAGGTGGATAACTGAAAACGAGTTGCTCTGGCGGATGAACCACGTTTCTTGTTACACCAGGTCGATGGTCGTGTGCGAATACGCCATCACCCAGCCGAATGGCTGCTCGAAACACGGGCGCATGCCGGTGGGGCAGTGTTGTGCTGTGTGAGGCATTCACCTGGGCTTTCGTGGGATCTGTGGTAGTGCCACGACACCTGTGGACTACGTCAACGTTATTGCAGACCACCTGCATACCTCCGTACTTGATGACATCTTCCAGCACAATAAGCGTCTGTGCCACAAGCCCAGAATCATGCTATAGCGGTTTGAGGAGCGTGACTGTGAATTCACGTTGAAGGCTTGGCCAACGGACGTCATCAGCCGCCAATTCTGCGCCGATGAACGCCGGCCCGTAATTTTCAGAAACAGCTTGGCCTGTGGGTAGACTTCTAGCATCACAGACCTCCAGAAACCCACCAAGTACTTTCCTGATCCGGGCCACGCAGAATCACAGTTCTATTAAGTTCCATGCTACACTACTGTCTATAAAAAGTGAAACATTCAGAAGTATGGTCAGACGCAGATGGGAAGAATTTTTAGAGCAGCGGAACCATAATAAGTGATTTGAACGGCAGAGAGGTGGCATGCATGTAGGCCTAACAGCACCTTCTTTTTTGTAAGCAGACTGGTCAGTCTTACCCAATTCTCAATCAGTGTGGAGCCATCATACGAAGTGGAAACGTATAATCAAGTGCCACTATGCATCGCTGACATCACATAGAGGAGTATTGGCATGTGAGTGCTTTCAAATGGGGCAGAATCATTGATCTCCAGGAGGCGGTCTGTCGTTCCATGCCATTGCGGCTTCAACAATACGGCGTATGTGGAACCAGTGGAGACAAGAGGGCCCTGCACAGCGCCGACAGGGTTCTAGGCGACACAATGTGTTAACAGAGTGAGATGACCTCCATCTTCTCGGCTTGACCATAACGGGCAGAACAGCTTCGTTTACAGTGTTGGCGCGACGTTGGAACAGCTGTGGACATATTTGCGTCGACGGTTCGATGTCATCTTCTGAGGGCTAGACTGGTGGCACGCATGTCATTGCGTCGGCTCCCATTGACTAGAACCCAATCGGGCAGACGGTATTGTTGAGTGACATAGCAGACAAACGCTAAGTGTGACGGTTTGGGGCGTCGTTGTCCATAACACACTATCTCCTACATCTTGAGGGCAATCTGAACAGCTACCATCACATCAGGGCGGTCTACAGCTCGAGGCACTGCCCCTCCTGCAGGCCATTCCACATGCCGCACTTCAGCAGGGCAATGCCCAGCCGCATGTAGCGAGGAATGTGTAAGCCTTCATCGAAGAACGACGGGTACCACTGCTTCCCTGGCCTGCCCGTTCGCCTGGCATGTCACCCATCGAACACCTCTGCGATAAGGTCGATCGGCAACTTGTTTGTTCAGTCCTACTGCAGCCACAGTTGATCCTTTGTGGATGTGCCCACAAACTGCGTGGCAGAGTATTCCTCAGCAGCTTATTCGGGCGCTCTTCTATCCGTGCAACGACGTCTTGAGGCTCTGACTGCAGCACGTGATGGCGATACTCTGTACTGAATTTCCATGGTCACCGTGCATGTACAGGTTTTTAATGCCAATCATTTTTGTAGCGTGATGTTTCTATTTGTTGGAATAAATTCCCTTGTAATCATATCTCTCGGACCGAGAGAGGCGGCACAGTATTTAACACAATGGACTCGCACTCGGGAAGACGACGGTTCAAATCCGCGACCGGCCATCCTGATGCCGGAATGGTTCCTTTGACAGGCTGATTTCATTCCCCATCCTTCCCTAATCCGAGCTTCTGCTCCGTTTCCAATGACCTCCTTGTCGAGGGGACTTTAAACACTAATCTCCTCCACAACTCTCGGTCCTGGTGTTTCACTTTTTTCAAACAGTAATGTATTAAGCAGCCAGTCATATTATTTTGCCTCATTAGTGTATTATCACCTCAACTTTAAGCGTCAACCTACACCAGATATGTGCTGACTACTCGCAGCGCCTTTATGAAACACACAGAGCTTTCGGTCACGGCAGAAAATCATGGCGAGCAAACTATCAAACGTAACTGAGACGTATTCGATGGGTAACATGACCTAAGGTCGTGCAGGAAAGCTTTCTCGTACAATCTCCGCCGCACACGGACAGGCACTGTTCTGCAGAAATATTTCACACAGAGCTAGTCCACACAGCTCTTTGGCTGCGAAACATTAGGCAGTCTACTAGACTATGCGATATTCAGTCACTGACACACGCCGCAGGGAACCGAGTAGCTACGGGAAATGTGATCGCAAACAGCCAGTGGTAATATGTATTGTAAGAAGAAGAACAGTAGTATGAATTGGGTTCCACGTAATCGAGACTTTCAGAGTTAATTCTACTTACTGTGGAAATAATAATTCTCGGCGATGTGGCACTCGATGTAGGCTGAGCGCGAGCATCGCAATACATACGTCAAGAGAGAGAGAGAGAGAGAGAGAGAGAGAGAGATAGAGAGAGAACAAACATAAACCGTTTTAACAGCATAAGAGTTAGGCAAGACATATTGATCGAGGACAGAGGCGTTTGTATGGAAATGCGCACTCTCTCTCTCTCTCTCTCTCTCTCTCTCTCTCTCTTTCTTTACCACTGTAGCCTTTCCGCGACGTCCTCTCCAGTACCGCCATATACTAACACTCTAGTGGACCGTTAACACGCTTTCCTCTAACACCCTATCGTCGCCCTCAGCTACTGACGCTGTCGCGTCCTACATTCCTCGAATATTGGCAGTTTAACTCCCTCCGACACTCGCTTTTGCTCCATATGGCTCTGAGCACTATAGGACTTAACTTCTGAGGTCATCAGTCCCCTAGAACTTAGAACTACTTAAACCTAACTAACCTAAGGACATCACAAACATCCATGCCCGAGGCAGGATTCGAACCTGCGACCGCAGCGGTCGCGTGGTTCCAGACTGTAGCGCCTAGAACCGCTCGGCCACTCCGGCCGGCTTGCTCCATATTTTTAGTTATTTTTTTTTTCCTTTTTAGAAGAATATATTTTGTATATGAGCATATTAGAAGATAGGCTAAGGAAAGAAAAACGAACGTACGTTCATAGCATCTGTGGGTTTTTAACAGTATTGTATGGAGTGCTCTCTTTGAAATAGGGTGTTTGTTTCCTAGAAATTGTCTTAAATGATCAATTATGTCATTTTGTGCTTCTGACATGCTTTCTTGCTCTTGAATTTCAGTATTATTTTATAAAAACGGAAATGAAATTCAAATAATTTGAATGCCATCTAAAAGGCTCCATTCGAGTCATGTGATGCCTGAGGCGTCACTAGCTAGCTCGCTGCTACTACTGTCATAATGCTAATTCACAACTGTTGCCTTGTTTGGTGTATAGTACCATACTGTACAAATATATCTAAAACACTCTTGAAAAGTTGTTTTTGAGTGTTCTAGAGAATGAGGAGGTGCGTAAATTGCGCTTGCACTGCACCGGAAAATTGCCACCACATCAGCGCACAAGTTCACTAACATAATTAAAAATGTGCTGACTGTGATGTTAACATTAACTCATCTCCGAGAGCCGCGCGTAGTAGTCGCGTGGTCTAGGGGAGCCTTGTCATGGTTCGCGCGGCTACCTCCGTCGGAGGTTAGGGTCCTCCCAACGGGCATGGGTGTGTGTGTTGTCCTTAGCGTAAGTTAATTCAAGTTAGATTAAGTAGCGTGTAAGTCTAGCGACCGCTGACCTCAGCAGTTTGGTCCCATAGAAGCTTACCACAAATTTCCAAAATTATCCCCGAGATATGGTCTCCTATTGCTACAACGAAGAAAAGTGTCATTTAACCAAATTAAACTCCTAGTGAAAATTGTCGTTTTACCCAACTACATCCCACTTATTCGGTAGCTCAGTTGGTAGAGTAGTAAACAGCCGAATTTTATAAGATGATGTCCATAGATCGCTGGCTCGAATCTAATTCGAAAGAAAGTTTCAACGGATTTGTAAAACGACTAGACAGTCCTCCATATGAAAACCAAATTACAATTGCAAAACTACGCCATACTGATCAGAAACAAATATTATTGTGTTTATCTAGCTGTTTACATGAGCTTACATTTGCAATCGGTGTTCACACACGTCACGTTCAAAAAGATATACGAGTCTTCTAGTTAATATTGTCACACACTTTTTACTTTGTTAGAAACCGTGTTTTTATCTTCGTACTGTGTAGCTAGGATCTTTATTGCTTAAAGTTTTGCAATTTCATCATCTTACATAAATATGAAGTAAGTCTGCTTCAGACGCTAACTTTAATTTACACTCACAAATATCACAGCCGTTACCTTTGCATCACCTGCATGCTGTACACACTTCATATCTCTCGGTACAAAGTTACCGTCCTACGCCTCGTTGTACTGTGGACGTATGGTTATATCTTCACTACTAGCAGTGGTTTCCAAAAAAGTGAATTGTTTGGTAGCAAAGTAAATTCAGTTATCCTCTGTTGTCCATTTCTCAGGCTAAGACTAAAGTGAAGCTATATATAACACATCCCACAATCGAAACAACTGCTAGAATCAGTCGTTACCAACGGTATTTTCGTATTTCTTGTGAAACTTTTAAAAATATGTGACCTCTTTCGCAGCAGTCGAATGCGCTATCCGTTGCGCCACGGAATGCCTGATGGATTGCTGCGTCTCTGTCGAGTGCCTTCTGCAAAGGAAATCAGCACTAAGTTTTTCCAAGACTAATTTTGTTGTGATTTGGATCTAGTTATAATATGTGGACCCATTTACAAAAGTTCTGCAGTTCCTTAGTTCTGAACGAGTTTAATGGCGTTGCAGGATGGTTGATTGGTTGGTTTGATGTTTAAAGGGACCAAACTCCATGGTAATCGGTCCCGACGTTGCACGGAGGAGGGTAAAGAATGTCCGTCGTTGCACATATCGCCGCTCTGAGGAGGTGGAGCATAAATGCATTAACTTTCGCTAGGCTTTCACTAACAGCGTTCACAAAGTCCCTTTTTATTGTTACGTAAAATTTGTAATTGAGTTTTCCATCACTAAATAGCTAAACTCTTTACAGTAGAAGTACGTAAAAAATTCGAAACTTCGGCTAACGCTCCTATAACACAAGTGTAACTTCGTCTTACTTCTAGCTTGTGACGTGGCCCGAGTATCTGCCAATAACAGAGCGTTTTCGGTCACGTGACCAGATCTTGATATTTAATGATTTTTAAGCTTTATATTACATAAAAATAACAAATATTTTGTGAGAATATTGATCGTAAACTCTTTTTAAATGTTATAATCAGTCAGAATAATAACGATCTGAACCATATTGTTAACGTAGGAAAATAGCCTATTCTGAAGGTAGCAAGGGTTATATACAGGGATCGAAAGGTTTGTACAGAAACCAGACGGCAGTTATAAAAGTCGAGAAGCATGAAAGGGAAGAAGTGGTTGTGAAGGGAGTGAGACAGGTTTGTAGCATACCCTTGATGTTATTCAACCTGTACATTAAGCAAGCGGTAAAGGAAACCAAAGAAAAATTTGTGGTAGAAATTAAAGTCCAGGGAGAAGAAATAAAAACTTTGATGTTTTGCCGATGACATAATTCTCTCAGACAGCAAAGGACTTGAAAGAGCAGTTGGACGGAATGGATGGTGTCTTGAAAGGAGGGTGTAAGATGAACATCAAGAAAGCAAAACAAGGATAATGAGACGCAGTCGAATTAAATCAGGTGATCCTAAAGGAATTAGATTAGGAAACGAGATACTTAGAGCAGCAGACGAGCTTTGCCTTTTGGGAAGCAAAATAACTAACGATAGCGGAAGTAGATATAAAATGTAGACTGGAAAATGGCAACAAAATCGTTTTTGAAGAAGAGACGCTTGTTAATATCGAATACAGATTAGGGTGTTAGGAAGTCTTTTCTGGGAGTATTTGCACGGAGTGTAGCCATGTGCAGAAGTGAAAATGGACGATAAATAATTTAGGCAAGACGAGGACAGAGGCTTTAGAAATGTGATGCTGTGGAACAGTGCTGTATATTAAATGGGTAGATCACGGAACTAATGAGGAGGTAGTGAATATAACTGGGGAGAAAAGAAATTTAGAACACAACCTTACTAGAAGAAGGTACCGGTTGACAGGAAACATTTCGAAATATCAAGGGATCACCAATTTAGTATTGGCGGGTTGGATGGTTGATTTGGGGGGGGGGGGGGGGAGGGGACCAAACAGCAGGGTCATCGATCCGATCAGATTAGGGAAGGATGGGGAAGGAAGTCGGCCGTGCCCTTTCAAAGCAACAGTATCGGAGGGAACTGAGTGTGTGTGTGTGTGTGTGTGTGTGTGTGTGTGTGTGTGTGTTGGGGAAGGGGGGGGTGTAAAAACCGTAGAAAAAGATCAAGAGATGAATAAAGTAAGCATACTGGGAAGGATATAGGTTGCAGTAGTTATTTGGAAATGAGAGAGTAGCATGGAGAGCTGCATTCGGCCAGTCTTCGAACTGAAGACCACAACAGCAACATGAGCGTATTATTACAGTTACAGTGTTTATTATGTACAAATTATAATTCGTTCATTTGGTGTGTTAGACGAGAGTCACCGTGAGTACATTTGGAACTGTAAAATATGTAGTCGTCAGGAAGTCTCAAGCTTATGTTCTGGTAATACCGATTTCGGCTTGACAAACACTGTCTATAGCCCCTGTCATAGGTCTTGGTTAGTCTCTTCGTCATAATTTAACAAACATAATGTGCATGTGTATCTCTGTTAACATACAACCATCATTGTCGGAAAAACAAACCTGAGGGAGGGCCCAGTTGTTCTGAATGCAAGGTTGAGAGCCACGAGTATAGGGGGGCATTACTGTTGTCAACACCAAATATCCTGAGTTACTGGACCATTTTGTTTCCAAACAACATCGCATAGCGTCGAAATTTGTACTGTCATGCAGTATTCTCAGTGCAAAGCAGACATAAAGGTAAATCGGGCTAAGAAACCTTACGACGTTTATCTGCAACTTGCTACCAGAGACCACGGGTCCCTTATAACAAGATGATCATAAAACATCCTCAAACAAATCCGAAATTTTGTCAGTTTCAGGTTCACCCTGTATGAATCATCTGGTGTACAAAGTAAGACGTTTTGTGAAGCTATTCAACAGTGATGCTGTTGTAGATGGAAAAATCGCATGCCTGAACGTGTAGCGAAATGCAGAAACTTCTATAGAGGACTAACGTATTCGACGTAAATAAATGTTAATTTATAACGCATAAATGTAAAGGGCTATAACTGTCAGATTACACTAGTATTGGTGTTGAATCGCGGGCACAGTAACAAATGTAAAATATCTGAAGGAATCCCCCGCCCCCCCCTCCCCCCCTAGAATGATGTAAATGATCACATAAAACGAATTATAGGAACCCAGATGCCAGACTCAGATTCATTCGAAAAATACAAAGGAATATTACAAGGAATGTTCAGTAAGTTATGCAACATTTTTTTTTCAAGGCCAGTTTCGGTTGAAAAGTGCAAAATTTCTTGTGGAAGATCGTGGAATATTTATTTATTTATTTATTTATTTATGCATTTATTTTACCTGGCAAGATTAGGGCCTTCAGGCCCTCTCTTACACCTAACCAGGCATACTCAGATTCAACAAATATCAGTTTCTACAGAACATTGAGGACATATAACATGTTATACAGTATTAATGTTAAAGAAAAAAATAGGGATTATAAAAGTAGTACAATGATAATTATAACAATCAAAAAATAATTATAACAATCAAGAATAATAATAATAATAATAATCCCGCATCAGCCTCTATAGTTTCATGAAGTTCCGATAGGTGGCAGCGCTATACGTAAAATTTAAGGTGGCATCTGTAATGGAGGTGCGTCAAAAGCAGAGAGCCGTTGTTGAGTTTCTTTTGGCGGAAAACCACAGCATCACAGATATTCAAAGGCGCTTACAGAATATCTACGGAGACCTAGCACTGAACAAAGGCACAGTGAGTCGTCGGGCGAGACATCTGTCATCATACAAAGAGGTCGCGCAGTCCGGTCCGATCTGACGCGTGCCGGCAGGCTGCACACAGCCGTGACCCCTTCAGTGTTGGAACCTGAGGACATTTTCGTTCGAGGTGATCGTCAGATCACAGTCAAACATCTCGCTGCACAACTGGACACTTCTGTTGGCAGTGCCAACAGCCTCGCCCACCGGCTGGGGTATTCAAAGGTACGTGCATGTTGCTGGGTTCCTCGCCGCCTAACTGGAGATGACAAAGAACAATCAAGGACTGTCTGTGCGGAATTGCTTGTTCGTTACGAGGCTGACCGTAACAATTTTTTGTCGAACATCGTAGCAGGCGATGAAACGTGTGTTCGAGCTGGAAACAAAACGGCAATGAATGGAGTGGCGCCACACCACCTCTCCTCTGAAGAAAAAGTTTAAAGCGTCACCCTCAGCTGGTAAAGTCATGGCGACGGTCTTTAGGGACTCTGACGGAGTTTGCTATCTTCTCTCACGGTGCAACGATCAACTATGAAGTGTACTGTTCTACTCTCCGGAAATTGAAGAAAAGACTTCAGCGTGTTCGCCGCCACAAAAATGCAAACGAACTTCTCCTTCTCCATGACCCGTAAGACCTGACACAATTCTGTGCACTTGAGAGGAGCTCAAAAAACTTCATTGGACTGTTCTTGCTCATCGACGCTACAGTCGTGATGTCGCACTACCCTACTTCCATCTGCTTGGCCCAGCGGAGGATGCACTCCACGGAAAGCAGTAGCTAGGTGATTAAGTGGGGGGAGGGGGGGAGGTTACTGATGCAGCAAAACGTTGGTTCCGACATCGACCGTTAGGGTGCTGCTATGCAAAGATACACACCCTCCCAGAAGGGTGGTGTGACGCCAAGGCATTGAACAGAGATTATGTTTAAAAGTAGGGCTTTGAGTGGCAAAACCGTGGGGAATAATATGGTGTACTGGAATCCTGAACAAAACCAACCTGCTCTCAGGAAGACATTGTGTTGCATTACTTATTCAACACCTCCCATAATTCACTCACGAATGAGATAGATTACAAATACCTCATTCGGCCGATTCCTGACTATTGTTCGTCTGTCTGGGACACCCTACAGCTGAATTACAGAACAGGTAGAGAAAATGAAGACACTGACACATATCATCACCAGATCATTTGGTGATTACAACAGCACAAGAAAAATACCCACTAAACTGTAGAGGCATAGGTTATGAGAGAGGTATCGTGCTTCACGGAAAAGTTTATTTTCGAAATTCCTAGAGCTTAAGTTTCAAGATGAGTCGTACAATATACGAGGTGCGACAATAAACTAATGAGATTGACTTTCTTTGCAAGATATGGCAAACCTGGAGGCTTGCGTAGGCACAATATCTTTGACCTCGATCTATAAGCTGCTTCTAGTCCAAGCGGCACATCGATGCAACTGCTCAGCCGAGAGTTGTGCTGTAATAAGTTAACACGTGTTTCTGTCTCTCGTCACAGAAATGGAATGGCATAACATTGCGCAACGGTATGCCATTTCTTTTTGCGTTAAATTGGCTGAAAACGGGACGACGACTTACGGTTAGCTTCAGAAGGCTTTTGGAGAGGAGGTTATGTCAAGAACTCAAGTTTTTCGTCGGTATAAAATGTTTAGTGAAGGCAGAACGAATGTTGAAGATGAATACTGCAGTGGACGACCATCAGCCTCACGGACGGATGTCAGCTCGGCCAGGGTGCGTGAACTCGTACGATCTGATCGAAGATTATCCGTGAAAATGATTGCAGAAGAACTGAACATCAATCGAGAAACGGTGTCCGTGCCAACATTGCTGATAATTGGATTCTGCATCACGATAATGCGCCATCCCATACTGCTCTGTCAGTACAGCAATTTTTAACCTCAAAACAAATTTCAATACTACCACAACCACCTCATTCACCAGATATCGCTCTGTGCGACTTTTTGCTATTGCCAAGAGTCAAAACGGCGGTCAAGGGACACCATTTTCAAACAACACAAGATGTCCAAAAAGCTGTGACGAGGGTCTTGGAGGATATTACAGAAGATGAGCTCCAGAAATGTTATCATCAATGGCAGAAGCGCTGGAAAAAGTGTTTGCAGTCAGAAGGGAACTACTTTGAAGGAGACAACACTAAACTTGACTAAAACGGTAAGCAACATTTTTTTTCATATCAGTCTCATTACTTTGTTGTCGCACCTCGTACATTGCCTACGTTATGCACTCTTTAACTTTACGTTTTGGAGGAGTATGTGACATTATTTTAGTGAGTAAAAAATCGAGTCAAATTCACAAGGAACTTGGTAGCATCAGATAACTTAGTACTACAACGTTGTAGCCCCTCTGGCTAGCACCGATTTTATCGTCTCCTGAGGCTGATCAAGAACTGTTGTAACTGTCCCTTCATGTCCTGGATACTGTGCATGAGGGCTTAATTATTTATAATGAAAATACTTTTTAAATTTTTAGTAGCTGTATGTCCGATTACGCTGTGTCTCGTAAACGGTTGGCCCTGACTAGTATTTGTTTGCAATCTGACTGCATAGAATAACAACAAAGAATGAAAGAAAATTTCCGTTAACACAATTAATTAATTAAGTCCCCAGCAACTATAAACCCAACGCAACAACAAGCACAAGAGTAACTGTTCTGTGTGTGGAAGTGTGATTCAACGTACACATCTGGCACGGTTCTTCTTCAATAAGACAAGAAATTTCAAATACCATTTATACTGACGTGATAAAAAAAGTTAGAAATACTATAATTGTGCAAGAAAACCAGAATTACACTCTAATACAAGAACACAAGCCAGATGCTTTGTTGACTGAACCTGTAATGACTCATTATTCAGGACATTGAAATAATGAGAAAAAACAGAAAAGGAGTTTGTTACCTCATTTATATTGATGAAAATCACTCTAATCCTTACAATATCTCCACACCGACTCGCTACTACCACATCTCAACAAGAACTGCCTACTGCCACATCTCGACAAGCACTCTTCACTACGACGTCTCAGCACTGCCTACCACGAGTTCTGAACAAGCACTGCCCTCCGCCACTTCTCAATAATCACTGCCAGTGGAGGCGGCGAAACAAAACTCTCTGGCGCTGTGGCTTAGTGTAGCCACCTTTCATATGCCCTTCCTCCACGGGCTAGAATTTGATGGTATTTTTGCCAGCATTGGTGGTGAAAATACCACCAAATTCGTCAAAAAAATACAGACAAAAATAAAAGATAATATTAATACGTAAATATCACATAATTAGATAAAATTTTGGCTTTGCACTGCCTTTTCAATAACCTAATATAAAATACAGTAAGCAATACAAATTCCTTCATACATGTGACTTTACATAATAGTTTACACAATACACAAAAAATCAATTTATACAAATGTTCACATAAAATACTTTTAATTATTCAAAAAAAAAATTAATAGTTGATAGTTCCAGCAGCAGCACCCAGCAATGGTCAACAGGTGCAAACACCAACAAGTGACATCATTTTAGGAAAAGCAGTTCCATCTGTGGCACCCAGTAATGTTTAACAGGTGCAGACAGCAAGAAGCAACATCATTTCAGTAGAAGCAGTCCATCAGTGGCACCCAGCAATGTTGAGCGGGTGCAGACAGCAACAAGTGACATTATTTCAGTAGAAGCAGTTCCATCTGTGGCACCCAGCAATGTTGAGCAGGTACACACAGCAACAAGTCACATTATTTCAGTAAAAAACAGTCCATCAGTGGCACCCAGCAATGTTGAACAGGTGCAGACCCGAACAAGTGACATTATGTCAGTACAAGCAGTCCATCAGTGGCACCCAGCAATGTTGAGCAGGTGCAGACAGCAACAAGTGACATTATTTCAGTAGAAGCAGTTCATCAGTGGCACCCAGTAATGTTGAGCAGGTGCAGACACCAACAAGTGACATTATCTCAGTAGAAGCAGTTCATCAGTGGTACCTAGCAATGTTGAACAGGTGCAGACAGCAACAAGTCACATTTCTCAGCAGAAGCAGTTCCATTAGTGGCACCCAGCAATTTTGAACAGGTGCAGACCCCAACAAGTGACATTATTTCAGTACAAGCAGTCCATCAGTGGCACCCAGCAATGTTGAGCAGGTGCAGACAGCAACAAGTGACATTATTTCAGTAGAAGCAGTTCATCAGTGGCACCTAGCAATGTTGAACAGGTACACACAGCAACAAGTTACATTTCTCAGCAGAAGCAATTCCATTAGTGGCACCCATCAATGTTGAACAGGTGCAGCCCCCAACAAGTGACATTATTTCAGTAGAAGCAGTTCGTCAGTGGCACCCAGCAATGTTGAACAGGTACACGCAGCAACAAGTCACATTTCTCAGCAGAAGCAGTTCCATTAGTGGCACCCAGCAATGTTGAACTGGTGCAGACACCAACAAGTGACATCATTTCAGTATAAGCAGTCCATCAGTGACACCCAGCAAAGTTGAGCAGGTGCAGAGAGCAGTCCATAAAATTCACTATCACTGATCACACTGTTCAACAGAGTTTATAAGCAGAAATTAAACATGTCCTAGTGGCACCAATCATGTAGAAAAAGTACAAGTAACAGTCCATAATATTCACTATCACTAATCACACAGTTCATCAGCAGAAATTAATCATTTCTAAGTGGCACCCATTATATTGAAAAAGTGCAGGTAACAGCCCATAATATTCACTATCACTAATCACACAGTTCATCAGCAGAAATTAAACATTTCTAAGTGTCACACATCAATGTTGAACAAGTGCAGGTAACAGTTCATAATATTCACCATCACTAATCAGACAGTTCAGGCATGAACAATAGTTTGAATGCACATACAAATGCTTTTACAAAATTATTCTCAATGCTCTTACACTAAACATACAAATTCTAATAAACACACAAATGATATCAGATAATTGTCATATTAACTATTACAAATACTCAAATATCAGTAAACCTATAATATTTATGGGTGTCAGTGCAAGCCACTACAAACAAATAAAATAATATTTAGGAGATAGGTGGGTAGGATTAGGAAAGGAAAACACACAAAACACACTCACTCATCTTTCATCCACATTAAGTATTACTGTGTAATTGAATAGTGTTAACTGTGTAAATGCAATTCTGTCAAAATTTGATGTTCATCATGTGTATCAAGTAGTAGTGGCAGCAATGTATAACAGTCAATAATAGTTAAGTCAACGTCATAGTCATCATGTCAAGACCAATGTTTGCCAAGCCAGATCAAAATGTACGGTTGCTGAACAACTGTCAGTGAGCCAAGATATGCAATTACTTCCTCTCTCCAAAAAAAAAAAAATATGTACTGCTTATTGATTTAACAAAGTGTGTGTAGACAATCTTCCTTCTACTTGAGTGTTCTAGTCTGCTATCTTCATCCTCCTTGTTCCATATAGACCAACAAAAAAAAAAAAAAAAATATGCACCTCACTTACTTTACCTCTTATCCACCAAAACTCCAATAATCATCAGCATCACATAATCTCAATACTTCAATAATACCTCTTACGTCGATACATATAAATCTTATCATCAATATCATTTACCTTACCTCTTGTCCACAAAAACTCTAATAATCATCAACTTCATATAATCTCAATACCTCAATAATACCTCTTCAATACATCGACACATATAAACCTTATCGCCAATATCATTTCACTTCCATAACAAATCTTTCCTCTAGTCAGTCTCCTCGAACAAGTACAGATAAAATCCTAATGTAAACCTCACCATCCCATACAATCCGAAGACACACTGTCAACACAAAACCTCTGTGTAATCCATCTGACCCAAATCTTCTACTCATTATAAATTATAAGATGGATTTTGCTTACCTTGTCCATCATTAAATAAAAGAAATGCATACATGACCTCTAACAGACTTAGTTCGAATAACTCTCAGTAATTAAGTACGATTACGGAGTGAATGATCATAATATTTCACAGTGTGTACACCACTTCAAGAATTATGGCAAACAGAAGCAAACATGTGGAGTATTTCTTGTGTCAAGTGTCACTTCCTATTTCAATTGCTCACGAAGAATGCAGTGTAATAATTGTTAATGGTCTAAACCTAGTATTGGTATGTCATGTCGTTAGCTTCCTTCCTATTAGCATAAATTTATACAGCTTCCATAAAACCTCCAGCTCATGTGACTTCTATGAAGTTTCTTGTACTAATGTCGTTTATGTCGAATTATAGCAGTTCATTTTCCTATCTTAAAAATATAAGGCACTGAGCGTAAGCAAAACATGCAATAGCGAGTAAATATACCAGTAAATAACAGAATGTCAACAAGTGGATGCAGCACAATTCTTACAACGAGGCTCTGCCAAGCGAACAATCTATAATTAATACAATAGTGTGACCTAAACTCTATGTTTGTACACAGTATATCAGCATTTCTATATACCAAATTAAAGAGTAGTTATGACAACAAACAGAAATGTATAAATATGCAATCCATACGCATAGCAGCAAACATATATCTTACGTAATAAACAGGTCATTAGCATCATATCAGCATAAGCAAATAAATGTTCATATGTCATCTTAATAAGTAAACATGAAGGCGCAAGCAGATAAATCACAAAGTATAACTTACATACATATCAGCACAACTAATCAGGTGACAATTATAATTTAAATAAATAAGCACAGCAGACACGTAATAAAAAAATTTGACATCAGTGAAAAAGCATTGCAGCCAAGCGATGCATAATATATACAAATAACAACCCTGTTCATTAATGAAACATTGACAAAAATCAGCAAATGTACGCAAGCACGTCGCTTCACAAGTAAATTCATAGAACATGAAATTAGCACAAAGTATGAATCACGTAATTGCGAGCAGCAAATTACGTCTAAAGTACGTACCTAAGTGGAAATATGTTACCTGAAAAAAATAAACTCAATTAATAGTTACCTTTTTAGTTTATTAGTTTCTTCTTGGAAATTACATTCTTTCTGAAATTTTCTCGATAGCAAGTCCTCTTAACGTCGGAGACACACAGAATTTACCTGAAGTTCTTAAATATTTTATACAACCGTATCCTGAAAAATACTGAACGTTAATAACATAATTCATCAAGTCACTATAGCTTTATACTGAATTTAGTCGGAGAAATTAGACTGTGTATTTGTTTACGGCTGTCAGTGCATTCGCACTGAGCGCTCGATCAGCTGTAGGCGCGTGACGTAGGAAGCAATTGTTTGCGGTCAACGACTGCCTTGTGCGGCGCGCAGACTTGACTGTTGCTTTGAGTATGTGCCGCCGCCAAAACACAGCGCGGTATCCTTGTACTCTCTGCGTGTTTACATGTAGCTGTTAGTTTCTCACAAGTATGTCATTCCACAAAAATTTTAACGTTAGATATATGATGTATTCCCTTAGAGCGTCGAGATTTAAGAGTTCTACTTCAACAGTGTTATCATGTATAATTTTGCGAACTCTATATGGACCGTTATAAAGCAGAAAAAATTTGCGACACAAGCCTTTTCCTTTGTGAGACAAACGATGAGACTTAATTAACACCTTTTGACCAACTGACAAGATTTTTAAACGACCAGGATGTTTAGCTGATTTCTCTCTTCTAGCAGCCGCAAATGCAATATTTTGCAGAGCCATGTTCACAACTTCGGAATGCCGCAGTTTCCGTGAAGGCGGAAAAGGAACGATTTCAGATATGCGATGTGTCGGTGTTTTGTTTTTTAATATCAGTATAGGCGGTAAAGAAGTTGAGTCATTAGGAAGTTCATTCAGAATGTTTTGAAACATATGAAGATACTGATCCCACGTTCTGTGATTCTGATGACAATAAAGTCGACACAATTTATTGATTTCCTTCATCCATCTCTCTGAAGCGTTAGATTGAGGGTGAAAAAGTGAAATGAAAATTGGTTTAATTTTACGACGCCGTAGAGTACGAAGCCAAATTTTAGAACGAAACTGTGATCCATTATCTGATATAACCTTATCAACATGACCAACTTCTTTAAGAAAATGGTTAATGAAAGCATTAGATACTCAATGAGCTGTTGCTTTGCGTAACGGTGTAAAACACACATACTTTGATGTCAACTCCACTGCTACGAAAATGTACGCAAAACCATTAGTAGAACGAACCACTGGACCGAACAAATCGACTGCAGCCATGTCCTTTAATTTCGCTGGAATGATAGGAAACAACGGTGCTCATTGAGAAATTGTTGGCGGCTTAGACTTTTGACATAATTTGCATTTGGCCAGAACAGATCGAATACGTTTTTCCATATTACTGAAGTAGCAATTTTCTCGTAATTTATGAAAGCATTTTCTGGGACCAAAGTGTGCATAACTGAAATGCGTATACCAAATCAGCTTATTAACCCACTCATCAGGAATACAAACTAACAAAACAGAGTTGTCAACCGATTTTCATTTAAAAAGAACTTTCCAGATAGTTCGCAAAAACGAGGTGTGGCCAAATTGTCCAATCTAACAAAGCGTCTAAGAAAATTACAGACACCAAGGAAACTACGAACATCACGTTTTGTGGTAGGAACAGCACAATTACGAATAGCGTCTAATTTCTCTGGATCAGGAAGAATACCTTCTGTAGAAATAATGTGACCGAGAAATTTCACCTGTGAACGTCCAAATTCAGATTTTTCCAAGTTCACTGTAATGCCAACTCCAAGAACGTTTAGCAATAAGAATATCAGCAACATATGAAGTGATATTGTTACGAAGATAAACAGGTAAAATTTCCTTTAAACTACGAATGAATGCTGCTGAAGGTAAAGTCCAAACGGTAATTTACGAAATCACTTTTAGGTAAAATAGTCATATCAGGTTATTGTTTACTTACTCTCTAGATAGATTGATAGTAGAAGAGTTGTTTTGACAGATGCAAAGAATAGTAAAAGAGTAGGCAGCGGTGCAGAAAACTAAAAGGGAAGTAGCACCACTACAGCTCGGGGCCCTATGCACGCTACGGCACATATTCACTTAGTGAAGTGAATCCCCTGAGGACTTTAATAGCCGCACATAATTTCCAGTTTGTGACTTAGTGGCCAATTTGGTGGAAGTGCGTACATAAATTGATCTAACCATGCACATGGATGCATGTCATTCTTAGAATTGCGGAAGATCTTAAATTTCCGAACAGTCAAAAAGTGTTTATAGTCAAAGTTTTCTCCTCGTGGCGACAAAGACCTACCGCGTCTGTCCCAGTCCGAATGTCGATTATTGTCAAGTTCACGCGCCTGGCCCTCTCTTGATGCTTCTCGTAAATGAAATAAATTATTTTCTTCAAATCCCTCTGCTATCCGTGATTCTAAATTTCTTCTGCTGTCTTTTCCTAAGATTTCGCCTTCAATTTGTTTGACTTGCTTTCGTAATGCCTCAACTTCCCTTTTAACGCGTTCATTAAATTTTCCCTGATTTTCAACATGTTTATTTATGTTATGGTATTCTTCGGTTTCTGCAAATGGCAATGGTGCTGTATCATCTGAATCTCTGTCCCCATTTAAACTAAGACTTGTCAATTTATCTGAAATCTCCTCAACTCTTTCCGATAAATCACCTATTTGTTCTTTCTGTTTATTTACGTCTTCCGTAAGTGTCGCGACTCGGGTTTCAGTATTAACACATTTGGTAGTTAACTGTTCATATTGTTGTGTTAGATTATTTATTCTGTCATTTGGTACGGATTCCTCGATTCTCTCAAATATTTCCTCCTTATCGTGTGCACGTTGTAAATTTAACTCTGAAAATTTTTGTACTATCACGCGATCTCTTTCTTCCTGTTCTCTATCCTGTTCCTTTTGTCTAATCTCTACTGCAATTAATCTATTACTGTGAGAATTCAAAATCGGTTGTACTTCTTCTCTGATTTCTTTCTTTAATTCATCTTTCATATTTTTGAAACATGTCCCTATTCGTGAGTCTAACTGTGTTTCCATTGTTCCCATCCCAGTCCTAATTGTTCCTGTTTGTGATCCCACTGAGTCTAACCGTGTTTCCATTGTTCCCATACCAGTTGTAATTGTTCCTATCTCTGTTTTAATTGTTCCTATTTGTGACCCCAGTGAGTCTAACCGTGTTTCCATTGTTCCCATACCAGTTGTAATTGTTCCTATTTGTGTTTTTAATTCAGATCTAAACTGTGTTTCCATTGTTCCCATCTGTGTTTTTAATTCAGATCTAAACTGTGTTTCCATTCGTGCTCCCAAATTTAATATAGCACCCATCAACTGCTCCATATTAGCCGGTTCGAAATTCTTTTCGCCCCTAACATTTCCCGCAAAACTAACTTCCTTCTGCATAGCCATAAAGCTATCTGTGTTCGATACTATTTCAGAATCTTCTATCGTTAATCTCGTATTCTGTGAATTTTCCGATTGAGAAAAATTTTGAAACGGTTCCGGACTATTTTCCCGACTTATTAAATTGTTTCCCACTTCATTATTCATCATACTGTTCTCCTGTGTTGGCGAGTTCGCCATGTCAACAATTTCGCCATTCTGACTATCCATCATTTTTGCCTTTTTCATCGATCGCGTAATCATTTACAAAACATAAAAAACTCGCCACTGTACGAAAATTACACACAATGACCCTTTATCTCCAACAATACCATTCACACGAAATGTTTCCCTCAAACACGATTAACGAACAATTGAAATAATTGCACTAAATTGTCAAACCCGTAGACAAGACAACAAAAAATCAATTCTACAAACAAAACAAAAAAATACCATTAGAAGAATGCCAATTACCAAATCTACACATGCAATATAGACTATAACTACTAAACTACAAATTACTACAACAATACTACTGTCTACTACACTCCTGGAAATTGAAATAAGAACACCGTGAATTCATTGTCCCAGGAAGGGGAAACTTTATTGACACATTCCTGGGGTCAGATACATCACATGATCACACTGACAGAACCACAGGCACATAGACACAGGCAACAGAGCATGCACAATGTCGGCACTAGTACAGTGTATATCCACCTTTCGCAGCAATGCAGGCTGCTATTCTCCCATGGAGACGATCGTAGAGATGCTGGATGTAGTCCTGTGGAACGGCTTGCCATGCCATTTCCACCTGGCGCCTCAGTTGGACCAGCGTTCGTGCTGGACGTGCAGACCGCGTGAGACGACGCTTCATCCAGTCCCAAACATGCTCAATGGGGGACAGATCCGGAGATCTTGCTGGCCAGGGTAGTTGACTTACACCTTCTAGAGCACGTTGGGTGGCACGGGATACATGCGGACGTGCATTGTCCTGTTGGAACAGCAAGTTCCCTTGCCGGTCTAGGAATGGTAGAACGATGGGTTCGATGACGGTTTGGATGTACCGTGCACTATTCAGTGTCCCCTCGACGATCACCTGTGGTGTACGGCCAGTGTAGGAGATCGCTCCCCACACCATGATGCTGGGTGTTGGCCCTGTGTGCCTCGGTCGTATGCAGTCCTGATTGTGGCGCTCACCTGCACGGCGCCAAACACGCATACGACCATCATTGGCACCAAGGCAGAAGCGACTCTCATCGCTGAAGACGACACGTCTCCATTCGTCCCTCCATTCACGCCTGTCGCGACACCACTGGAGGCGGGCTGCACGATGTTGGGGCGTGAGCGGAAGACGGCCTAACAGTGTGTGGGACCGTAGCCCAGCTTCATGGAGACGGTTGCGAATGGTCCTCGCCGATACCCCAGGAGCAACAGTGTCCCTAATTTGCTGGGAAGTGGCGGTGCGGTCCCCTACGGCACTGCGTAGGATCCTACGGTCTTGGCGTGCATCCGTGCGTCGCTGCGGTCCGGTCCCAGGTCGACGGGCACGTGCACCTTCCGCCGACCACTGGCGACAACATCGATGTACTGTGGAGACCTCACGCCCCACGTGTTGAGCAATTCGGCGGTACGTCCACCCGGCCTCCCGCATGCCCACTATACGCCCTCGCCCAAAGTCCGTCAACTGCACATACGGTTCACGTCCACGCTGTCGCGGCATGCTACCAGTGTTAAAGACTGCGATGGAGCTCCGTATGCCACGGCAAACTGGCTGACACTGACGGCGGCGGTGCACAAATGCTGCGCAGCTAGCGCCATTCGACGGCCAATACCGCGGTTCCTGGTGTGTCCGCTGTGCCGTGCGTGTGATCATTGCTTGTACAGCCCTCTCGCAGTGTCCGGAGCAAGTATGGTGGGTCTGACACACCGGTGTCAATGTGTTCTTATTTCCATTTCCAGGAGTGTATTTTTACAATCAAAAGAATTCCAAGGGACGATCCGAAGCAGCGGTCGCCACGTGCATGAGGGATTAATAATTTATAATGAGCCGGCCGCGGTGGTCTCGCGGTTCTAGGCGCGCAGTCCGGAACCGCGCGACTGCTACGGTCGCAGGATCGAATTCTGCCTCGGGCATGGATGTGTGTGATGTCCTTAGGTTAGTTAGGTTTAAGTAGTTCTAAGTTCTAGGGGACTGATGACCACAGCTGTTAAGTCCCATAGTGCTCAGAGCCATTTGAACCATTTATAATGAAAACACTTTTTTAATTTTTAGTAGCTGTATGTCCGATTACGCTGTGTCTCGTAAACGGTTGGCCCTGACTAGTATTTGTACGCAATCTGACTGCATAGAATAACAACAAAGAATGAAAGAAAATTTCCGTTAACACAATTAATTAATTAAGTCCCCAGCAACTATAAACCCAACGCAACAACAAGCACAAGTGTAACTGTTCTGTGTGTGGAAGTGTGATTCAACGTACACATCTGGCACGGTTCTTCTTCAATAAGATAAGAAATTTCAAATACCATTTATACTGACGTCATAAAAAAAAATTAGAAATACTATAATTGCGCAAGAAAACCAGAATTACACTCTAATACAAGAACACAAGCCAGATGCTTTGTTGACTGAACCTGTAATGATGCATTATTCAGGACATTTAAATAATGAGAAAAAACAGAAAAGGAGTTTGTTACCTCATTTATATTGATGAAAATCACTCTAATCCTTACAGTATCTCCACACCGACTTGCTACTACCACATCTCAACAAGAACTGCCTACTGCCACATCTCGACAAGCACTCTTCACTACGACATCTCAGCACTGCCTTCCACGAGTTCTGAACAAGCACTGCCCTCCGCCACTTCTCAATAATCACTGCCAGTGGAGGCGGCGAAACAAAACTCTCTGGCTCTGTGGCTCAGCGTAGCCACCTTTCAACTGGTACTGAGACGGAGTTGGTGTCCGAGCTGGCGCCCACTCAATTCCTATTGACGACAGATTTGGGGATCTTACTGGCCACGAGTTTATCTCACCATCAAGTGCAATGCGTTGACGAGCATTGTCCTGCAAAAAGTGGGCCCACCATACTGCCACATGAGAGGTACCACATGAAGAGCCTTAGGCAATCAGAGTTCTTTCAATCATTACCAGCCGTGACAAGAAGCCATACCATGTTCATTTTTGGAACAGAGCCTGTGATCACCTTAGAAAAAGAAGTGGCGACACTTTCTGCAGGACCCATCCGTCGTATTGCAGGATTATGTTAGTGTGCGTATGGCGCCAGTCGTGGATGATATTAAGAGGTGATACGACAATCCCTCACTTTCCAGAATGAGATTTTCACTCTGCAGCGGAGCGTGCGCTGATATGAAACTTCCTGGCAGATTAAAACTGTGTGCCCGACCGAGACTCGAACTCGGGACCTTTGCCTTTCGCGGGCAAGTGCTCTACCATCTGAGCTACACAAGCACGAAAGCCGGAGAAAAGCAAAGGGGTCCAGAGTTCGAGTCTCGGTCGGACACACAGTTTTAATCTGACAGGAAGTATCATATCAGCGCACACTCCGCTGCAGAGTGAAAATCTCATTTTGGAAACCTCCCCTAGGCTGTGGCTAAGCCATGTCTCCGCAGTATCCTTTCTTTCAGGGGTGCTAGTTCTGCAAGGTTCGCAGGAGTTTGGAAGGTAGGACACGAGATACTGTCAGAAGTAAAGCTGTGAGTACCGGCCGTGAGTCGTGCTTCGGTAGCTCAGATGGTAGAGCACTTGCCCGCGAAAGGCAAAGGTCCCGAGTTCGAGTCTCGGTCGGGCACACAGTTTTAATCTGCCAGGAAGTTTCAATCCCTCACTTTGCCATCAGTGTCAGTCAGATTAATGTTCATGTTTTAGGTCATCATCCCGTTGTCCTTCATTTCTTATGTGTCATTTATGACTTTTTATATGAGGAAATTTGGCCAGGATGTTGATATAATTGCATGTGTAGTCTGTAGAAAAATGCACCTGAGAGGCCGTAGTGGAGGCGGCAGAGAACAGAGAGAGAGGTGGACTGCGGGACATAATGCTGCGTGCAGCGACCTGGCTGTGCTAGTGGCTCCGAGCAGCACTCTATGGATTGGACCTGCAGAGGGACTTCTGGCTGTAACCCTCCCGCCTTTCCACTTAGGGTTGGAGCAGGAGGACGCCAGCTTGCAAAACATTTTAAGTGGCCAGGTGACAGTCCGTCGCAAAGGCGGCCAGTTAGTGGAAAGTGGGTGGAAGAAGCCATTTAAGACAGACTGCTGTGAACTGTGCAATCTGTGGTAAACTCATAAAACTCTGTGCATTCTCATGTTAGAAGCTGGGTCAATGTGGGCAGGGCGGCTGGTGCACTTTTTTAGTGGAGGCAAGACACGAACTCCTCTGATGCCAGGAAGTCACGGGCATGACTATCTGGGAAGCTCAACAGCCTTCTTTCAGGAAATGGAAATGGTCGACCAGGGAAGATCTCTCCGTAAATGAGGGACTGTGGTCGCGTCTATATATATATATATATATATATATATATATATATATATATATATATATATATATATATAAAACATGGCCATGCTTACTTTGAGAACGACGGCTCCCTAGTCTAAAACCTTCTTTTTCAGACAAGAAAAATATTGCGTCGCTGATTGGTTCCTCTCAGGATATTGCTTCCCCAGCATAGGAACCCCGGTGGTGTGCCTAGATTCTACATCTACATCTACATCTACATTTATACTCCGCAAGCCACCCAACGGTGTGTGGCGGAGGGCACTTTACGTGCCACTGTCATTACCTCCCTTTCCTGTCCCAGTCGCGTATGGTTCGCGGGAAGAACGACTGTCTGAAAGCCTCCGTGCGCGCTCGAATCTAATTTTACATTCGTGATCTCCTCGGGAGGTATAAGTAGGGGGAAGCAATATATTCGATACCTCATCCAGAAACGCACCCTCTCGAAACCTGGCGAGCAAGCTACACCGCGATGCAGAGCGCCTCTCTTGCAGAGTCTGCCACTTGAGTTTATTAAACATCTCCGTAACACTATCACGGTTACCAAATAACCCTGTGACGAAACGCGCCGCTCTTCTTTGGATCTTCTCTATCTTCTCCGTCAGACCGATCTGGTACGGATCCCACACTGATGAGCAATACTCAAGTATAGGTCGAACGAGTGTTTTGTAAGCCACCTCCTTTGTTGATGGACTACATTTTCTAAGCACTCTCCCAATGAATCTCAACCTGGTACCCGCCTTACCAAAAATTAATTTTATATGATCATTCCACTTCACATCGTTCCGCACGCATACTCCCAGATATTTTACAGAAGTAACTGCTACCAGTGTTTGTTACGCTATCATATAATCATACAATAAAGGATCCTTCTTTCTATGTACTCGCAATACATTACATTTGTCTATGTTAAGGGTCAGTTGCCACTCCCTGCACCAAGTGCCTATCCGCTGCAGATCTTCCTGCATTTCGCTACAATTTTCTAATGCTGCAACTTCTCTGTATACTACAGCATCATCCGCGAAAAGCCGCATGGAACTTCCGACACTATCTACTAGGTGATTTATATATATTGTGAAAAGCAATGGTCCCATAACACTCCCCTGTGGCACGCCAGAGGTTACTTTAACGTCTGTAGACGTCTCTCCATTGATAACAACATGCTGTGTTCTGTTTGCTAAAAACTCTTCAGTCCAGCCACACAGCTGGTCTGATATTCCGTAGGCTCTTACTTTGTTTATCAGGCGACAGTGCGGAACTGTATCGAACGCCTTCCGGAAGTCAAGAAAAATAGCATCTACCTGGGAGCCTGTATCTAATATTTTCTGGGTCTCATGAACAAATAAAGCGAGTTGGGTCTCACACGATCGCTGTTTCCGGAATCCATGTTGATTCCTACATAGTAGATTCTGGGTATAGCCGGCCGAAGTGGCCGTGCGGTTAAAGGCGCTGCAGTCTGGAACCGCAAGACCGCTACGGTCGCAGGTTCGAATCCTGCCTCGGGCATGGATGTTTGTGATGTCCTTAGGTTAGTTAGGTTTAACTAGTTCTAAGTTCTAGGGGACTAATGACCTCAGCAGTTGAGTTCCATAGTGCTCAGAGCCATTTTTGATTCTGGGTTTCCAAAAACGACATGATACTCGAGCAAAAAACATGTTCTAAAATTCTACAACAGATCGACGTCAGAGATATAGGTCTATAGTTTTGCGCATCTGCTCGACGACCCTTCTTGAAGACTGGGACTATCTGTGCTCTTTTCCAATCATTTGGAACCCTCCGTTCCTCTAGAGACTTGCGGTACACGGCTGTTAGAAGGGGGGCAAGTTCTTTCGCGTACTCTGTGTAGAATCGAATTGGTATCCCGTCAGGTCCAGTGGACTTTCCTCTATTGAGTGATTCCAGTTGCTTCTCTATTCCTTGGACACTTATTTCGATGTCAGCCATTTTCTCGTTTGTGCGAGGATTTAGAGAAGGAACTGCAGTGCGGTCTTCCTCTGTGAAACAGCTTTGGAAAAAGGTGTTTAGTATTTCAGCTTTACGCATGTCATCCTCTGTTTCAATGCCATCATCATCCCGTAGTGTCTGGATATGCTGTTTCGAGCCACTTACTGATTTAACGTAAGACCAGAACTTCCTAGGATTTTCTGTCAAGTCGGTACATAGAATTTTACTTTCGAATTCACTGAACGCTTCACGCATAGCCCTCCTCACGCTAACTTTGACATCGTTTAGCTTCTGTTTGTCTGAGAGGTTTTGGCTGCGTTTAAACTTGGAGTGGAGCTCTCTTTGCTTTCGCAGTAGTTTCCTAACTTTGTTGTTGTACCACGGTGGGTTTTTCCCGTCCCTCACAGTTTTACTCGGCACGTACCTGTCTAAAACGCATTTTACGATTGCCTTGAACTTTTTCCATAAACACTCAACATTGTCAGTGTCGGAACAGAAATTTTCGTTTTGATCTGTTAGGTAGTCTGAAATCTGCCTTCTATTACTCTTGCTAAACAGATAAACCTTCCTCCCTTTTTTTTTATATTCCTATTAACTTCCATATTCATGGATGCTGCAACGGCCTTATGATCACTGATTCCCTGTTCTGTACATACAGAGTCGAAAAGTTCGGGTCTGTTTGTTATCAGTAGGTCCAAGATGTTATCTCCACGAGTCGGTTCTCTGTTTAATTGCTCGAGGTAATTTTCGGATAGTGCACCCAATATAATGTCACTCGATGCTCTGTCCCTACCACCCGTCCTAAACATCTGAGTGTCCCAGTCTATATCTGGTAAATTGAAATCTCCACCTAAGACTATAACATGCTGAGAAAATTTATGTGAAATGCATTCCAAATTTTATCTCAGTTGTTCTGCCACTAATGCTGCTGAGTCGGGAGGTCGGTAAAAGGAGCCAATTATTAACCTAGCCAAGCCAACAGAACGGTCAAGAGGGGACATTGAATGAGAGGGCAGAGTTCGATTGGTTAGCGCAATGTGGAGGCAGTTTCGTTTTTGCTAATTCGGCTCCCGCATCGAGGCTTGGTGGAAAGTGAGTGTGATGCTTTGCCTTCTTCATGTTCCGGTCCTATCCCGGTGGAGAACTTCAGATCTTTCCCCGAATGGGTGAGACGTGTGGTCTGTATCTTGTGGTGAACAAAGAGCCAGTGCCAGTTTCCAGCTGTACCGACAGTGGAGCTACATATCATATCAGACATATCGTGTATGACAAGGGTGAACTTATTTGTCCTGAACCGGCTGTCTGACGTTTGACAGTTCCAGCACGCAATGTCGTGCTTGTGAGTCAAATTGGTTTCATCAGACCAGCGAACAGGTGCACCTCACACAAATCTGTCAGGATTTCGGGACTCTGATAGGGAAGTTTCCCGCATTCTGAGAATTAGAAGCCGGCCGCTGTGGCCGAGCGGTTCTAGGCGCATCAGTCCGGAACCGCACTGCTGCTGCGGTTGCAGATTCGAATCCTGCCTCTGGCATGGATGTGTGTGATGTCCTTAGGTTAGTTAGGTTTAAGTAGTTCTATGTCTAGGGGACTGATGCCCTCAGATATTAAGTCCCATAGTGCTCAGATCCATTTGAACCATTTTTGATAATTAAAACACCAGACCGCTTATGTTGCAAATTTTCGTGGACACGTAAGAACATTACAGCTACCGCAGAACTCCGCTCCTCGCCAATAGCGCGCCGTTTTCTGCCGCTGCCGGAATGAAGGTGAAAGTGTAAAATACTGCTGCACTGGCGTAGAGCTGTTAAATGTGATGCATAGCTCCCTGTTCTCTGGTGAACCATAATTTATGGCATACTTGGTCGTAGTTGATTCCATTTGAACAGAGTTGGCCTCACAGTGGATTCATGTAAACGAAGTCAGATTGAGTTTTAAGAGGGACTAATTCAGGGGAGAATTTGTATAGCTTGCACGCCAATGAATGCTTTGGCAATCAGGCACCATCCCTTTTCCGATTTGTGTTTGTCACTTTTTTCTGTAAGATTTATTACCTCATTGTAGGTATAAAAGGATTAATAAAACTTGTAATTACTTTTGTAAACTTAAATACACCACTGTTCTCATTCATATTCCTTCAACTATTCACTGCTTTTATTTTATTGTAGTAGTACATAGTGAAAGTAGGCTGTTTAGGTTTTTATGTTGGTAACGCCACGTAGCGCTCTGTATGAGAATCACTGACTGTGCTGTGTGCAGTCCGTAGCTGGTTGGCATTGCTGGCATATTCTATATTGTAGTGTTGGGCAGTTGGATGTGAACAGCGCGCAGCGTTGTGCAGTTGGAGGTTAGCCGCCAGCAGTGGTGGATGTGGAGAGAGAGAGAGAGATGCCAGAGTTTTGACGGATTGCTATAAGCGGCCGATCTGGTCGTGTGCCCACCAGAAAAAGGAAATTTATAAAGATGGATGTCATGAATTGATAGATATATATACATATGATGACTTCTGAACATTATTAAGGTAAATACATTGTTTGTTCTCTATCAAAATCTTGGCACTCGCTGTATTGCAGTAGTTCAAGTAACGAAGATTTTTGTGAGGTAAGTGATTCATGAAAGGTATAGGTTATTGTTAGTCAGGGCCATTCTTTTGTAGGGATTGTTGAAAGTCAGATTGCATTGCGCTAAAAAAATATTGTGTGTCAGTTTAGTGATGATCAGAATAAGTAAAGAGAAAACTGTTAGAGAACTTTGAGTTTTGCTCGTTGTTGTTGTTGTTGTTGTGGTCTTCAGTCCTGAGACTGGTTTGATGCAGCTCTCCATGCTACTCTATCCTGTGCAAGCTTTTTCATCTCCCAGTACCTACTGCAACCTACATCCTTCTGAATCTGCTTAGTGTATTCATCTCTTGGTCTCCCTGTACGATTTTTACCCTCCACGCTGCCCTCCAATACTAAATTGGTGATCCCTTGATGCCTCAGAACATGTCCTACCAACCGATCCCTTCTTCTGGTCAAGTTGTGCCACAAACTTCTCTTCTCCCCAGTCCTATTCAATACTTCCTCATTAGTTATGTGAACTACCCATCTAATCTTCAGCATTCTTCTGTAGCACCACATTTCGAAAGCTTCTATTCTCTTCTTGTCCAAACTATTTATCGTCCATGTTTCACTTCCATACATGGCTACACTCCATACGAATACTTTCAGAAATGACTTCCTGACACTTAAATCAATACTGGATGTTAACAAATTTCTCTTCTTCAGAAACGCTTTCCTTGCCATTGCCAGCCTACATTTTATATCCTCTCTACTTCGACCATCATCAGTTATTTTGCTCCCCAAATAGCAAAACTCCTTTACTACTTTAAGTGCCTCATTTCCTAATCTAATTCCCTCAGCATCACCAAACTTAATTAGACTACATTCCATTATCCTTGTTTTGCTTTTGTTGATGTTCATCTTATATCCTCCTTTCAAGACACTGTCCATTCCATTCAACTGCTCTTGCAAGTCCTTTGCTGTCTCTGACAGAATTACAATGTCATCGGCGAACCTCAAAGTTTTTATTTCTTCTCCATGAATTTTAATACCTACTCCGAATTTTTCTTTTGTTTCCTTTACTGCTTGCTCAATATACAAATTGAACAACATCGGGGAGAGGCTACAATCCTGTCTTACTACCTTCCCAACCACTGCTTCCCTTTCATGTCCCTCGACTCTTATAACTGCCATCTGGTATCTGTACAAATTGTAAATAGCCTTTCGCTCCCTGTATTTTACCCCTGCCACCTTTAGAATTTGAAAGAGAGTATTCCAGTCAACATTGTCAAAAGCTTTCTCTAAGTCTACAAATGCTAGAAACGTAGGTTTGCCTTTCCTTAATCTTTCTTCTAAGATAAGTCGTAAGGTCAGTATTGCCTCACGTGATCCAGTGTTTCTACGGAATCCAAACTGATCTTCCCCGAGGTTGGCTTCTACTAGTTTTTCCATTCGTCTGTAAAGAATTCGTGTTAGTATTTTGCAGCTGTGACTTATTAAGCTGATAGTTCGGTAATTTTCACATCTGTCAACACCTGCTTTCTTTGGGATTGGAATTATTATATTCTTCTTGAAGTCTGAGGGTATTTCGCCTGTTTCATACTTCTTGCTCACCAGATGGTAGAGTTTTGTCAGGACTGGCTCTCCCACGGCCGTCAGTAGTTCCAATGGAATATTGTCTACTCCGGGGGCCTTGTTTCGACTCAGGTCTTTCAGTGCTCTGTCAAACTCTTCACGCAGTATCATATCTCCCATTTCATCTTCATCTACATCCTCTTCCATTTCCATAATATTGTCCTCAAGTACATCGCCCTTGTATAAACCCTCTATATACTCCTTCCACCTTTCTGCTTTCCCTTCTTTGCTTAGAACTGGGTTTCCATCTGAGCTCTTGATATTCATACAAGTTGTTCTCTTATCTCCAAAGGTCTCTTTAATTTTCCTGTAGGCGGTATCTATCTTACCCCTAGTGAGATAGGCCTCTACATCCTTACATTTGTCCTCTAGCCATCCCTGCTTAGCCATTTTGCACTTCCTGTCGATCTCATTTTTGAGACGTTTGTATTCCTTTTTGCCAGTTTCACTTACTGCATTTTTATATTTTCTCCTTTCATCAATTAAATTCAATATTTCTTCTGTTACCCAAGGATTTCTACTAGCCCTCGTCTTTTTACCTACTTGATCCTCTGCTGCCTTCACTACTTCATCCCTCAAAGCTACCCATTCTTCTTCTACTGTATTTATTTCCCCCATTCCTGTCAATTGCTCCCTTATGCTCTCCCTGAATCTCTGTACAACCTCTGGTTCTTTTAGTTTATCCAGGTCCCATCTCCTTAAATTCCCACCTTTTTGCAGTTTCTTCAGTTTTAATCTACAGGTCATAACCAATAGATTGTGGTCAGAGTCCACATCTGCCCCTGGAAATGTCTTACAATTTAAAACCTGGATCCTAAATCTCTGTCTTACCATTATATAATCTATCTGAAACCTTTTAGTATCTCCAGTGTTCTTCCATGTATACAACCTTCTTTCATGATTCTTAAACCAAGTGTTAGTTATGATTATGTTGTGCTCTGTGCAAAATTCGACCAGGCGGCTTCCTCTTTCATTTCTGTCCCCCAATCCATATTCACCTACTATGTTTCCTTCTCTCCCTTTTCCTACACTCCAATTCCAGTCACCCATGACTATTAAATTTTCGTCTCCCTTCACAATCTGAATAATTTCTTTTATTTCATCATACATTTCTTCAATTTCTTCGTCATCTGCAGAGCTAGTTGGCATATAAAACTTGTACTACTGTAGTAGGCGTGGGCTTCGTATCTATCTTGGCCACAATAATGCGTTCACTATGCTGTTTGTAGTAGCTTACCCGCATTCCTATTTTCCTATTCATTATTAAACCTACTCTTGCATTACCCCTATTTGATTTTGTGTTTATAACCCTGTAGTCACCTGACCAGAAGTCTTGTTCCTCCTGCCACCGAACTTCACTAATTCCCACTATATCTAACTTCAACCTATCCATTTCCCTTTTTAAATTTTCTAACCTACCTGCCCGATTAAGGGATCTGACATTCCACGCTCCGATCCGTAGAACGCCAGTTTTCTTTCTCCTCATAACGACATCCTCTTGAGTAGTCCCCGCCCGGAGATCCGAATGGGGGACTATTTTACCTCCGGAATATTTTACCCAAGAGGACGCCATCATCATGTAATCATACAGTAAAGCTGTATGCCCTCGGGAAAAATTACGGCTGTAGTTTCCCCTTGCTTTCAGCCGTTCGCAGTACCAGCACAGCAAGGCCGTTTTGGTTATTGTTACAAGGCCAGATCAGTCAATCATCCAGACTGTTGCCCTTGCAACTACTGAAAAGGCTGCTGCCCCTCTTCAGGAACCACACGTTTGTCTGGCCTCTCAACAGATACCCCTCCGTTGTGGTTGCACCTACGGTACGGCTATCTGTATCGCTGCGGCACGCAAGCCTCCCCACCAACGGCAAGGTCCATGGTTCATGGGTGGGGGGGGGGGAGTTTTGCTCAGCTGTTTGAAAATCAAATAACGTAGAAGTTTACTAGCACAGTTATTCATAATTTTTCTAAGGGGACGTTTCAATAGGTACAAGAGAAATTCAAGTTTCTATCTGATTAAGTTAATTAATGTGATTATAAATTTGAGTTGTGAAAGTGGTCGCTGGCATAGGCAACAAAAGTGCCATGAATATGTTCACTAATTTCATATAAAAATTAAGGCTATAGCTCACAGTTTGGATATTATTGAGAGATAATACTTTTCTTTATGTAAAGATAATAACATTTAGCGTCACTCAGACGTATATTTATGATTAAAAAAAAAGCGACGGCTTGCAATTTATTCGATCGATGGGCCTGGGAAGTGCTTTACCGCCCATCACACTAGACTTGAGCCCTTGTGACTCCTAAATTGAAGGAAGCACTTCATGGTACTCGCTTCAGAGCTGTTCGGTGGGCAGTAGATCGCTCCACTCCAGCTGTCAACACCACTGGTGCTCCTGTGGGTATCCTACGACTTCCACATTGCTGGCAACAGGTTATACTCAAGGCTTGTGGCTACCTAATGGGCAGTAAAACCTTAGAACATGTATCTATTTTGTATAAGTTGTAAATAAATAGTTGCAACTATTAAAGTTTCAACCCTCGTAAGTTATCAGCCATGTATTCCTGTGTAATTTTTTAGCTTCACTCTTATATTACTTGTGTTTAAACTGCTCTTCTGTCCATATTTGCTCTCTCTCAAGGGCTGTGAGATAGTGTGATTCTTTGGGTGATCTTGAGTGTGGCTGGGAGAGAGTTAAGACTTATTTTTACTTGTTTTATAACATGTTAAATAGTTTAACCACATTCGTTTCAGCTACTTTTCGTAAGGGCGCTGATAACCTCTCCCTTGGGCACCCATAAGCCTCGAACACGCACACACACACACACACACACACACACACACACACACACACACACACATAGTACTAACATCCTTCTATCATGCTGGATACGGATTAACAGAAAAGATAAAAGTAGCAGTGAGTTCCAAATACACTCACACAGTTAGTTACGAAAAGCATATTGTAAATCGTAATAAGAACTTTGTCAATAACGGTAATCAAATGTATCTCGATGTAGGCGATTGGAGGCAACATTTAGACAAGAAAGTGTGACTAGACTATCTAGTAACAATGGAGGTAATGAGGGAAAATTTGATCTGTGTGGAGTGGCAGCAGCCATTATGAAGAAGACGGAAGAAACAGGTGAGAAAGAGGGCTATCAAAATCCAAGAGATGAGAAGGAAGGAGAGAAGATATGTTTGACTGGTGAAGAATTTAGTAGCGTTCTTTATAACAAATTACTCTAATGACAAACAGAACGTACTTCTGCTTCTTCTTCAATGCAGTATGGAGCTGGACTATACAGGGTGGTCCATTGATAGTGACAGGGCCAAATATCTCACGAAAGAAGCATCAAACGAAAAAACTACAAAGAACGAAACTCGTCTAGCTTGAAGGGGGAAACCAGATGACGCTATGGTGGGCCGCTAGATGGCGCTGCCATAGGTCAAACGAAGATCAGCTGCGTTTTTTTTTTAAATAGGAACCACCATTTTTATTACAGTTCGTGTAGTACGTAAAGAAATATGAATATTTTAGTTGGACTACTTTTTTCGCTTTGTGATAGATGGCGCTGTAATAGTCACAAACGTATAAGTACGTGGTATCACGTAACACTCCTCCAGTGCGGACGGTATTTGCTTCGTGATACATTACCCGTCTTAAAATGGACCATTTACCACATGCGGAAAAGGTCGATATCGTGTTGATGTATGGATATTGTGATCAAAATACCCAACGGGCGTGTGCTATGTATGCTGCTCGGTATACTGGACGACATCATCCAAGTGTCCGGACCGTTCGCCGGATAGTTACGTTATTTAAGGAAACAGGAAGTAGTGTTCAGCCACATGTGAAACGTCAACCACTACCTGCATCAAACGATGATGCCCAAGTAGGTGTTTTAGGTGCTGTCGCGGCTAATCCGCACATAAGTAGCAGACAAATTAGGCGAGAATCGGGAACCTCAATAACGTCGGTGTTGAGAATGCTACATCAACATCGATTGCACCCGTAATATATTTCTGTGCACCAGGAATTGCATGGCGACGACTTTGAACATCGTGTACAGTTCTGACACTGGGCAAAAGAGAAATTGCGGGACGATGACAGTTTTTTGCACGCGTTCTATTTAGCGACGAAGCGTCATTCACCAACATCGGTAGCGTAAACCGGCATAATATGCGCTACTGGGGAACGGAAAACGCACTACAAGTGGAACATCAACGACCTTGGCGGGTTAATGTATGGTGCGACATTATGGGAGGAAGGATAATTGGTCCCCATTTTATCGATGGCAATCTAAATGGTGCAATGTATGCTGATTTCCTACGTAATGTTCTACCGATGTTTCACTGCATGACAGAATGGCGATGTACTTCAACATGATGGATGTCCGGCACACAGCTCGTGTGCGGTTGAAGTGGTATTGAATAGCATGTTTCTTGACAGGTGGATTGGTCGTTGAAGCACCATACAATGGCATGCACGTTCACCGGATCTACCGTCCCCGGATTTCTTTCTGTGGGGAAAGTTGAAGGATCATTGCTATCGTGATCCACCGACAACGCCTGACAACATGCGTCAGCGCATTGTCAATGCATGTGCGAACATTACGGAAGGCGAACTATTCGCTGTTGCCGGCCGTGGTGACCGAGCGGTTCTAGGCGCTACAGTCTGGAACCGCGCAACCGCTACGGTGGCAGGTTCTAATCCTGCCTCGGGCATGGATGTGTGTGATGTCCTTAGGTTAGTTAGGTTTCAGTAGTTCTAAGTTCTAGGGGACTGATGACCTTAGAAGTTAAGTCCCACAATGCTCAGAGCCATACTCGCTTTTGAGAGGAATGTCGTTACACTGTTACCAACTGTTCGTCTAAAACTGTGAGCCATACGTTTGTGACTATTACAGCCCCATCTATCACAAAGCGCAAAAAGTGGTCCAACTAAAACAGTCATATTTCTTTACGTACTACACGAATATGTAATAAAAAATTGGGGTTCCCATTTAAAAAAAACAGTTGGTATCCGTTTGACCTATGGCAGCGCCATCTAACGGGCCAACCGTAGCGCCATCTGGTTTCCCCCTTCCAGCTAGACAAGGTTCGTTCTTTTCACTTTTTTCGTTTGACGCTTATTTCGTGAGATATTTGGCCCGGTCACGATCAATGGACCACCCTGTATATAATTTACGATGAAGTATGTTCCAGAAGGCCTGAAACACATGGAGCGTGGAGTGGTGAGCAGTAATGGAAGAGTTGAGTATTTTTTATAGTTCCAGCATGCCCATCTCAAGTCGCTATTACTGAATATGCAAATGGGAAACTAACCGGAGCGCTGCATTACAGATGTAATAAGATTTCATAAGGCCAGTCTATGCCAATGCAGATTTGTAATAGTTTAGCAAGAACCATAATTACTCCTGCTCCAATTTAGACTGTAGGTCATTTTGCGCCAGGTGCGAATTAGAGAGAGGAAGACAGACGCCAATCCTCATACAGAGGCGGTCGGTGCGCTGTAAGTGGGAAAGCACTTGGGCAAAAAACAAAAACAAAAGAGGAGGAGACGAAAAGAAACAAGAGGAGGCTAATATCGTATGTCGCCCGACGAGAAAGCGACGGGAACTGCGTGGCATTGATTCCACGGGCCGCAGGCGGCCATTTGCAAGCAGCAGCAAGAAAAAAAGCTTGCGTCGGTTTCTCTTCTCTGCCGTCTTCGCTTTTCTTCTCCCCTGTTCCCCCCGCTTCGCGACTTTCGCCGCGGCTCCGTCTTTCCTGGGTCCCGCGCCTTGTGGACGAGGCTCGTAAATCACCCGCTCGCCGTTTCTCCCGGAGAGCGCGAGGCTGATGCCGGCAGGCCACGTGTTAATTGGCAGGAGGTACCACACTGGCGCCACTAATGCCCGCACGCCAGCAGCACCGCCAGCTAACGACCAGGACGCGCTTAGCGCAATTCGCCGTCCAAACCCCGGCTGAGCGCCTACACCTGGCCCGGGGGGCCACGTTATTATCACCGACCGAAATTATCTCGTACGCCAGGCGCAAATAAACACATCATGAATGGCCAATCTCACTGCCTATTAGCCATATTCTGATGAGTTCTTCAGTGTTTTTTGTATGCTCGTTCATAACAATACTGGTGAAAAAAAAAGACAGCCAACAGTTCCTTACAGTTGTAGTGCGAGATTCGTTCAATAAAAAATGCGCCACATTTTTTTTCTCAGAACTAATTTAGTGTTAAAATTTAGAATTTTGTAACATCATCAACCAACAACCGTTTTACATTTACTACTTTTCTACATAGTCTCCATTACGTTGTATGGTCGTACGCCGGTGTTGTGTAGCTGTTGAGAAAAGTTCTTGTCGTGTGCTAGTAGGGGCGTTTTAACTACACGAAGTAAAGTCTCATCATCTTGGAAGTGTGTCGCAATCCTTAAGTGGCCGAAACACTTGGAAGTCCAAGCACGACAGGTCTGGACTATAGGATGGATGGGCCATTGATGTTCAATTTAGCGATATTTTTCTGTGTTCTAAGACTTGTGTGTGGGCGTGCATTGTCATGTTGGAGCAAGATTTCCTGTCTGCTTGTCACACTGAACTCGTCGGAAACGCTTCTTGAGTTTCTTAAGGATTCTACATATACTTCTGAATGAATGGTTGACACTTTTGGAAAACATGTTCGGGGATGACTGCGTGAGTATCGCTAGTGAGTATCATCATGACTTCGAGTATCGCTAATGAATATCATCATGACTTCGCAAGCAGAGGAAGCTACCTTGAACTCCTTTTTGGTGACTGTGGGTGGTGCCACTCCACTGACTGCCTTTCTATTTCGTGCTGAGAGTGACACATCCAAGTTTCGTCACCTGTAATGATCCCTGAGTTTTAATCTTATGGTCTGTTGTGACCATTTGTGGAACCCATCTTTGACACACTTTTCAATACCAAGGATCTCAGTCACTGTGCACCCATTTCTAGCGTTCACTGACAGTTGCAGAGGCAATTGTCGAGTTGTGCGGCGCCGGTCTGCGTGGATAATGCCATCCGCACGAATCACCACGTCGGAATCTGGCTGTGAATAGACGTGACGTGACTTAACATGGAGCTTTGCTTACCCATCGCTCAACAGTACTTCTATCAATTGCTTCATTACTGCATACAAACTTTTGTGGAGGTTCACCACAGTTTCTTTTTCCGCGATCAGGAATTCAATTACAGCACGTTGCTCGTAATGACCGTGCTGATTAGACGTCATTTTGACGGTTCACTGCGGCTCAGCCATTGCCTCGGAATTGTTCACACTTTGCAGACATGCAGAACATGCATCAGATTTGAAACGCCTAAAAGGAAGTTTTACTACATAAATTAACAGCTGTAAAAAAGAATTTGGGGCTTATTTGTTGAATGACTCTCATAATGTGTACTGCCCTTAAAACTTCCATGCAGTGGTCGCTACACCGTCTCATATTTGTACTGGTTATATGACGAGTCTGAAGTGTCATGTTGTAGCGAATCCTACACTGTAGTGAACTTCTTCTACACGAAAGAAATTTAGGCCTCAGACTTCTCTAATGCCGGCCGGTGTGGCCTAGCGGTTCTAGGCGCTTCAGTCTGGAACCGTGTGACCGCTACGGTCACAGGTGCGAATCCTGCCTAGGGCATGGATGTGTGTGATGTCCTTAGGTTAGTTAGGTTTAAGTAGTTCTAAGTTCTAGGGGACTGATGACCTCAGCTGTTAAGTCCCATAGTGCGCAGAGCCATTTGAACCATTTTGAACTTCGTGGGATTCGAATGCTACCACACAATTTTCAGGTAGCAAGTTATCCATTTCTTATTCTCAAAATTACTATTTCAAACAAATGTACATACACTGTCGACAAGCTAACAATTGCGCGATAAATGGGTTACCGTAAATAATCTCGTTCACTGTTAAGTCACTGACATAACAATACAAAACATCAAAACTGGAAGGATGAATACTTATTATTATCATGTAGTCGATATGCATACGAAAAGCAACTAAAATCATCATCAGAACCACGTTGGTGCTATGTGGTGTAGTGAATGCTATGTAATTTAGTGAATTTCGTCATTATTATACATCAAACACTTACTTGGAACAATAATATTTTTAAAATACATTATACTTCAGTTTTGAAGAAGTTCTTTTTTTTCAGAAACCAAAGGAAAAGAAAAGCATATTATGATTCGCAACATTCAGGAAAAGACAATGGAAAAAAATGAATATTAATATACGCCCACAAAAATTAATTTTACAAAAAATTTATTCCAGCATTTAATGACTAAAAAAGAATGCAGCCAATATAGTTCTTACTGAGGACATCTGATACAATTGTTAAAGAAGTTCTCCATCACACTCCTTATTCAGGCACCCCACAGTCCATCTCCAGCTCCAGTATGAAATTGGTTGCAGTAACATCTCCCATTTCATGTTCTGTCCTTGTGAACAACTGCATCATGTGCTCTAAGCTTATGAAACGTCCTCTTAGAACAATTATACATGACTGTGCTTAAACTGACACACAATATTTTTAGCGCAACGCAATCTGACTTTCAAAAAATCCCTACAAAAGAATGGCCCTGACTAACATTAACCTTTACGCTTCACAAATCACTTACCTCACAAAAATCTTGGTTACTCGAACTACTGCAATACAGCGAGCGCCACTACTGCCAGCTAAATAAAAGATTCAAACTACGGAAGGCACTAACTACTGATAGGCATAGTTAGCAAATGAAAGATTTTTGTAGAGAACAAACAATGTAAATACCTTTATAGTCATCAAAAGTCATAATATATATAGCAGTTCATGACATCCAGTCTTACAAATTTCAAAATTCCGCCATTTCTCTCCCCACATCCACCACTGCTGGCGGCTCACCTCCAACTGCGCAACGCTACGCGCTGTTAACATCCAGCTGCCCAACACTACAATAGCCAACAACAATGCAAACCAGCCACCGACTGCACACAGCACAGCCAGTGAATTTCATACAGAGCGCTACGTGGCGTTACCAATATAAAAACCTAAACAGCCTACTTACAAGCTCATTGCATAACGGACATCTCTAGCGTAATCTACCTCTACGTGAGCCAGATCGCAGCCACCAGTCACGCCGGCTGCCATCCCAGAGAGTTTCTCTCGCTTCTCCTCGTGGCTGCCAGTATTACCTTCGGTTTGCCTTGGTCTGTGATGTTATTGCGGCCATTTTACATTTATCAAATGTAGCTCTGCCCTCTTTTTTATTATGAAAAAAGAAGAGATGTTTTTTATTAAATGATAGGTGAGCAGGAATGAGTGGTTGTCGAGTTACAATCTTTTAAGGTCGACTCACACGTGACATAAAGGAATGAAGCGTCAAAACATTCCACAACACATTTCAAATGGCGGCATTCACACAGGTCGTCAACGAAACGGAACGGGACGTCAAGGCCAAGGTTTCCTAGAAAGAAAGTTTTGACATCCATGTTGGTGGAGGGTGGCGGGCGGGGGTGGGGGGGGGTGTCGACTGTTAACGTTGGAAGTTAACCTACTCTCGTCGCAATCACTAATTTTGTGGCTGCTGATTTCGCTGTTTTGTGTCTAATTAAACCTAACTAACCTAAGGACATCACACACATTCATGCCCGAGAAAGGATTCGAACCTGCGACCGTAGCGGTCACTCGGTTCCAGACTGTAGCACCTAAAACCGCACGGCCACTCAGGCCGACTATTTCTTTTTCACTACAAACCCTATTCGCAACGCATTTCACAGACAGTATCCACATATACCACTGAATGTACCTACAAAATCTTATTACTCTACGAGAAGTAGTTCGGGAGATATGTCATAAACGTTGATATTCATCAAAAACTAGCTGTTTTATGTGGATGAGTTCGATTCTTTGTAGAACAGGAGGTCAGGGGGTTAGTGGTTCCAGATGTTCCACAACGATTTATGTGTTTTTTCTATGAGCGATCTCCTGAAATTGTGGCCACGTATCTGAAAGCAAAATATTATTCAGGTTTTACAGTATCTAGACCAAGAAAAAATCTGTACTGCAGAGGAATAGGAACATAGTGAAACAATTTTCATAACATTACTTTCTTTAACAGAAAAAAGTCATCTTTATTGAAGAAATGCAGCGAATTATAAAGCACTATTATGGATAAGGTAAAAAAAGGCTCTACTTATTGACTTCCAAATATCGTTTCAAGTGCTAATAAAAGGCCCCTAAAATTCGTCAGGCGCATTTTGTCTGGTGTTTCGGCAGATATTTGCAGTTTCGTTTTTGCGTTGTGTAGCTGGAGACAGCCCTGACAAATAGTGCTCATCCCGTCTTTCATGCAACGCCCGTTATCGATGGAAAGCGTCGGTTTATTTTCCGTTACAAAAAAAATTATTTTTAAAGTGGAATTTTACGTGCTCATTCGATGGAGCGGTCCCGCGGTAGTCTAGTGAGATATTCGTTTTATGGATATGTGTTACCACGGACAGTAAAACACGAAGAATAACCAGTATACCAACAGCGACAGTAAAGGCCTGGTCTGCGCCGACTGCTATCACCACTACTCAGTTGCTACTGGACTGCTGTGTATTCTTCGAGTTTTACTGCATCCGTTAAAACGTGCCGATAAAACAAATGTCGCACTGGACTAATCTGGGACTGTTCCACCGAATGGGCACGTAAAAATACGCTTTAAAAATCATTTTGTTTGTAATGAGAGACAAAGCGACACTTTTCTGTTGACGCTGAGTGTCGCATAAAAGACTTGACGAGCGCTAATTAATTGTTAGGCCTGATCCAATCTAAAACAAAACCGCAAATACGAAGGTTGCCCAGAAAGTAAAGCATCACATTTGTTTTTTCTTCAACAATTTTTTACTGAACATAATGAAAATTACACACACGAAAGAATGGCGTTTCATTGACACGCTCTATTTTTCCACGTGATCTCCATCTCGTTCTATAGCCTTCCTCCAGCGCAAAACAAGGGCGTCATTGTCCTGGTGGCGGAGTCAGTGCTTCACTGTGTGAAACACCTCCTCATCGTCCTCGAAATGTCTTCCACGAGTGGCATCCTTCAACGATCCAAACAAGAGGAAGTGCGAGGGGGCTAGGTCAGGAGTGTCAAGGGAGACAACCGTGGATGGTCTCCCCAACCGTTGCAAATCGTGGAGCTCCGTCGAATCGCCTTCTGATAACCTCGCCCTCCGTACTCAGCGACTAACTATACTTCTGTAGACAGCAGATGCTCCATAGACTTTGCACAAGCGTTTGTGAATATTCCCCAGTTTCTTTCTCTGCACTGAGAATTTCAATAACGACACGTTGCTTGTACAGACGCCAGTTTGAAACTGTCCTGCTACTGAGGGATCTACGCCGAATCGCCGTTGTTAGATATTACTTGAGTATCAGGACTTAAGGTCCCCTCCTGCGTACTTGGACCTAAATAGAAAAACAACAAAGCTGTTTGCGACTGCGTTTCCATTTAACAGATAGTCCAGCACATTTTTTTCCATTTTTGGTATGTCAGCTCCATTTCGTAAGATCTATTATGTCATGTGTCATCTCCAGGCAGGTATAAGTGTGAGAGTACCCTTGAAATTCACCCTTTTACTGTTATGAAGAGCCACTAGGGAAAGGATAGAAAAACAACAAAGCTGTTTGCGACTGCGTTTCCATTTAACAGATAGTCCAGCACATTTTTTTTCCATTTTTGGTATGTCAGCTCCATTTCGTAAGATCTATTATGTCATGTGTCATCTCCAGGCAGGTATAAGTGTGAGAGTACCCTTGAAATTCACCCTTTTACTGTTATGAAGAGCCACTAGGGAAAGGATGGGTAGGACAATGTACTGATTCATTACCCATTTGCTGGCCGCTAGGCGTTTCAGTCCGGAACCGCGCGACTCCTATGGTCGCAGGTTCGAATTCTACCTCGGGAATGGATGTGTGTGATGTCCTTAGATTAGTTAGGTTTAAGCAGTTCTAAGTTCTAGGGGACTGATGACCTCAGATGTTAAGTCCCTTAGTGCTCAGAGCCATTTGAACCATTTTTGGAACCATTACCCGTTTATCCCTTTAAATCCGCTTTCCATCCAGTGAGCCTCCTTGAATAAGTGGATGAACGAACGTTCGTTTGAATAGTTTTGTGGGAACTGTCCTGCGTGAGCTATACCAGTCTTGCAGTAGTTTGGTAGTCATAGAGGTAACAGGGAGCGTAGGTCGTATCAAAGGTGTTTTGTTGCTTGGAACCATGCTGTTCTATGAATGGCAAGATAGCTAATGGTTTTAACTATCCTCTACCCTCAGTGAAAATCGGCCCCCTGAAATCTTAAGATCCAGTGGCATATTTATGGTGGCTGTGTTGTAAGTAAGACAGGGTATATTCGTTGCGATTACTATTACAGTATGGAGTTAGGCTTCAAGTCAAGATTTCATCAAGTAATATTTTCACATTGGTTCTGCAGCCCAGTAGTTATTTACATTGTCATCTTGTCAATTACATTTAACTAATTTTTGCGTCTAGAAGGCGTTTTTACAAAATTTCAGTCACGAACACTCTCCTCTGAAAATGAACCTACATAGGGAGACATGATCATCTTAATAAAATAAGAGGAATCAGAACTCAAACAGAAAGATTCAGGTATTTGTTGTTTCCACTTGCTGTCACAAAGTGGAATGGTAAAGAAATAGTCTGCATGTGGTTCGAGGAACTATCTGCCAGGCACTTATGTGTGAACTGCGGACTAGTCAGATAGATGTAGATAACTTCATTGAATGTATACCAAATTTAAAGCATTTCAGCTTCAATTACACATAACATTTCTCTAACTCCGTATTTTATTCAGCTTTTGTGTGTGGCATGTAGAACACAATGTTGTCTGCTATGGTTGACTAGGTTGGCTGCGCCGAAAATGCTGCCAGTACGAACGGAGACGATTCGAAAAAGCTACTTCCATCAATAATCATGATGTAAACAAGTCATATGCCTGTGCACCTGGTAAGTAGTCACCATGTGCATGCACTCAGCTCAAATCAAGAAGAGACATGCATGTAGGTGCTTGCCTCTTTCTCCATGCTTGTCCATGTGTGATTCCATTCACATGTATATAGACATCCATGCACACTATTTCCATGTGCGAAATTATTGTTTTGCTAGTTGCAGGTGCTGCTGCAGCCAGTATTATTTCAATAAAAAGCTATAATTGTAGAAAGGACTGCAAGTAATTCGTTAATGTATGTATGTATGACAGTGGTGGAAGAGATAAACATTGCACGTAGGATGCTGTTTAAAATCTTTACTCGTATGTCAGCAAGTGATTTTGAGGCAATATTTTAAATAGCGTATCTATGGGGTTTTTAACGAACTTTGCACTTAAATGCAGAATTTAATCATGCAGTACCACTCACTTCATATAGGTAAGAAGCAAGGGATGTTGTGCTTTCCAGTACTTATTTCTGGTTGCTTTTAAAAGTCAGTCAATGACACACTTTGGGCTATTCTGAAAATCACCATCCAAAAGACATGTGTACGTCATTATAAATAGCAGCCCTTGTTTTAAGATTTTAGCCAGAGTAATGAGTAAGAAAACAAATATTCTTGTACAACACTTTTATTAATTTATTCATGTACGGTCGCAAGACCGCTACGGTCGCAGGTTCGAATCCTGCCTCGGGCATGGATGTTTGTGATGTCCTTAGGTTAGTTAGGTTTAACTAGTTCTAAGTTCTAGGGGACTAATGACCACAGCAGTTGAGTCCCATAGTGCTCAGAGCCATTTGAACCATATTCATGTACATTTACACACAGAAGACAATTATCTCTTTATGTTTATTTGATCCAGCTTAATTTTTAACGCAACATTTTAATCTACATCGAAGTCATCGAATTCTTTCTCTGAACAATAATTACGTGAATACAAAGAAGACTTGTCCTCAAATTAAAATACATATCTAACTTTTCGCTAGTAAACTATCTCTTTTATGGCTTTAACAATCACCATTGTTCTTTTGTGCAATTCTTCTAGGTGACAGCAATTATAGATTTTAATTTTGTCTTTTATTTTATACAATAAATTATTGTTAATGTATTCCACGTCTTCTTGGGGGTACGTTGTCAATTCTTCTCCATCACATGTCACAATTACAAATCTTTTCTCTGTCTTGATTGTCTGGAAGGTTTTATGTACACCAACCAACTTCTGTGTATTTTTATTGTCCTAGAAGAATAATTGTAAACTACTGTAAAAACGCAATACGGCAAATGTTCTATAAATAGGTCATTAATTTATACCACATAGAAGTGAGTGGTAACCTGAACTCTTTCTGGATTTTTGCCATCCAGTTAAAAAATAAGAGCATGTTTAAGTGTAAAATTGTGCAGCCCTAGAAATACATCTGAAAGCAGTGCCATGGATCTAAAAACACAGCGCAGTCTCCTGATGTCACTGAAGGCATCTGCATTAACCAAGCTGGGCTGTGATTAGAAAGCTATCACTATGGCTGTGTATGTTGGACCAGTGACATGGCATGACAGGAATGTCGACTGCTCACTCATGAGTGCAGTGCCACAAACATAGCATATCACACCGCGCACTGTCACAATGATAGTGTGCATCTGGGCAACCCCCTCCCCGGCATGGTACATAGTTTTACCAGTCAGTAGTGTGAGTTGAGGCTACCAGCAGAATGATCCATTGTCAGGTGGCTGTAAGCACTGTGGCTGTAGAGTGGAGACATAGCTTCGCCAGTGCAAACACGAGACTGTTAAACAAATAAATAAATGTTCATAGCTTTTACCAGAGGCAGTAGTAATTGTTTAAATAAATAAAATGCAATAGTTTAACTGCTCTTTCCTTTCCCAGCAGTGGTGTGGGGGGGGGGGGGGGGGCAGGGGGATTAAACCTTAAATATGAGCACACCACAAGTGCTCATGTTGGACTATTTAGATTCTCGCCGTTTTAAAATGGGCTATTTCGAATTTCGCTTCATTTTAAACATTGGAAAAGTTTTTTGTTTTGTAAATAAAAGACTCCTTATCTTGCTGCACTGTATTTTATTCTCCCAGATGCATTACGCCGTTTTTCACTTTAAGGCAACTCAGTGGGATCTACACTCCTGGAAATGGAAAAAAGAACACATTGACGCCGGTGTGTCAGACCCACCATACTTGCTCCGGACACTGCGAGAGGGCTGTACAAGCAATGATCACACGCACGGCACAGCGGACACACCAGGAACCGCGGTGTTGGCCGTCGAATGGCGCTAGCTGCGCAGCATTTGTGCACCGCCGCCGTCAGTGTCACCCAGTTTGCCATGGCATACGGAGCTCCATCGCAGTCTTTAACACTGGTAGCATGCCGCGACAGCGTGGACGTGAACCGTATGTGCAGTTGACGGACTTTGAGCGAGGGCGTATAGTGGGCATGCGGGAGGCCGGGTGGACGTACCACCGAATTGCTCAACACGTGGGGCGTGAGGTCTCCACAGTACATCGATGTTGTCGCCAGTGGTCGGCGGAAGGTGCACGTGCCCGTCGACCTGGGACCGGACCGCAGCGACGCACGGATGCACGCCAAGACCGTAGGATCCTACGCAGTGCCGTAGGGGACCGCACCGCCACTTCCCAGCAAATTAGGGACACTGTTGCTCCTGGGGTATCGGCGAGGACCATTCGCAACCGTCTCCATGAAGCTGGGCTACGGTCCCGCACACCGTTAGGCCGTCTTCCGCTCACGCCCCAACATCGTGCAGCCCGCCTCCAGTGGTGTCGCGACAGGCGTGAATGGAGGGACGAATGGAGACGTGTCGTCTTCAGCGATGAGAGTCGCTTCTGCCTTGGTGCCAATGATGGTCGTATGCGTGTTTGGCGCCGTGCAGGTGAGCGCCACAATCAGGACTGCATACGACCAAGGCACACAGGGCCAACACCCGGCATCATGGTGTGGGGAGCGATCTCCTACACTGGCCGTACACCACTGGTGATCGTCGAGGGGACACTGAATAGTGCACGGTACATCCAAACCGTCATCGAACCCATCGTTCTACCATTCCTAGACCGGCAAGGGAACTTGCTGTTCCAACAGGACAATGCACGTCCGCATGTATCCCGTGCCACCCAACGTGCTCTAGAAGGTGTAAGTCAACTACCCTGGCCAGCAAGATCTCCGGATCTGTCCCCCATTGAGCATGTTTGGGACTGGATGAAGCGTCGTCTCACGCGGTCTGCGCGTCCAGCACGAACGCTGGTCCAACTGAGGCGCCAGGTGGAAATGGCATGGCAAGCCGTTCCACAGGACTACATCCAGCATCTCTACGATCGTCTCCATGGGAGAATAGCAGCCTGCATTGCTGCGAAAGGTGGATATACACTGTACTAGTGCCGACATTGTGCATGCTCTGTTGCCTGTGTCTATGTGCCTGTGGTTCTGTCAGTGTGATCATGTGATGTATCTGACCCCAGGAATGTGTCAATAAAGTTTCCCCTTCCTGGGACAATGAATTCACGGTGTTCTTATTTCAATTTCCAGGAGTGTATAATGATACAGTTATGATACACTTGTGTTTTTATATGGATTATTCGTAGCTTATAAAACAGTTCACTTCTCGCTTTTTATGTAAATAACTGATTACTTACAATTCTTCACATTTTTTGGTTGACATCGGCGTTTCCTCCCACCTGGTGACATGGACGTCGCACTACCTCTCTATTTACGAGATATACGCATGTTTCTGTGTTTCGAACATTTTTCTTCCCACTTTTCATTTTTTTCCCTTGTTGTTGTGATGCACTATCAGTCTTATGTCACTAATACAGACATAACACTAATTTACTAATTTAGACATAACTACTTTCAGTTCACTTTGTATCCCATCCCATTTGGTTTTTTACGTTCACGAACATGTTGCCAACCTAACAAAGTATATGCTGAAAACTAACGTCTATTCATTTATGTTATATTTATATTTCTCTCTCTCTCTCTCTCTCTCTGTCTTGGTGTGAGTGGGAGTGAGAGAGAAAAAGAGAGAGAGAGAGAGAGAGAGAGAAAGAGAGGGAGAGAGAGAGAGAGAGTATACATGCCTGAATCTTTTTTTTTTTTTTAACACGAAAACAAGCTTATGTTACGCAAATAGAGCGGTAGTGAGACCTCCATGTGACAAAATGAGAGGAAACAGCGATGTTAACTAAAAGAGTGAAGAACTGTGTGTAGCCTAATCACTTATTTATATAAAAACCGAGAAGTGAACTGTTTTATAATCTACGAATAGCACATATCAAAACACGAGTGTATCGCAGCTGTATCATGATAGATCCCTCTGATAATGCCTTAAAGTGAAAAAAGGGGAAATTCGTCTGGGAGAATGAAATACAGCGCAGCAAGAGAAGGCTTTTTTTTATATAAAACAAATATTTCTGTGCTTGCTGCGGAGGGTGGCCACGCAAACAAACTCGTTATAGGAAAAGTGGCTTACTTCCACCATTTGGATTATGACATCAGAGGGGTGGGAGGAGGATGGGGCATGAAATTTGGCAATGTTGCATGGTATCACCAGGTGATGTCATCAGAAATCTGGCAACAATGCAGCCTACACTAGGAAGTGCAGGTCTACTGCTATTGTTTCTACTGTCGATAATGTAATGATTAGACACACGTGAATTCTTTCTAATTCGCAGTTTAGTACTTTTTGACGTTAGGTATTAATGTGAGAAAACATCGTGAATTGAAGTTACAATGGTACAGGAAACATTTAAAACCCAGAGCTGTTCGCCCAATATAGCTGGAAGGAGAACAGCGTCTAACAGCAAAATAGTTTTGATATTTCATGACAAATATTTCTGGGCGCACTTGTTAAGAATTAATATCCACTGGATGTTCTAGCTCTCTTCAGATCGGTACTGAATTGATATGCCTGTGCAACAGGATACAACATCACTACGAGAAGATCATAATTTTTTCATCAGGGAACACACATAGGGATATGATATGATTCCCCTATGCTTTGTTCTAGGAAGTTTAGGTAACACGAATAATAAAAACTAATAAAGATAAGATTTTGAAACTCGTAAAGAAAGTAATTAGTAAGCATTCGTTTAACATATATATATATATATATATATATATATATATATATATATATATATATATATATATATATGTGTGTGTGTGTGTGTGTGTGTGTGTGTGTGTGTGTGTGTGTGTGTGTGTGTGTCTAATATATATATATATATTTTTTTTTTCTTACCAGTACTATTGTTGGTTAGTGTTGTGGGTTGGCAGGAGAGCCAACGCCGGTATGAGAGGAAGCCGAAAGGCACGCGTTTTAGCTCACGCAGGCTGGCGTGAGGTCTGGAACAGGACCAGGAAATTAGACTTCAGCAAAAAAACGTACGTAGCTGCTGGAATACTTAACTTTAATCCGTAAATGGTGAACGTCGCTCTTGATGGTACATTATTCATAATCTCAATAGTAACTGGTAATGGCGCCTTGCTAGGTCGTAGCAAATGATGTAGCTGAAGGCTATGCTAACTATCGTCTCGGCAAATGAGAGCGCAATTTGTCAGTGAACCATCGCTAGCAAAGTCGGTTGTACCACTGGGGCGAGTGCTAGTAAGTCTCTCTAGACCTGCCGTGTGGCGGCGCTCGGTCTGCAATCACTGATAGTGGCGACACGCGGGTCCGACGTATACTAACGGAGCGCGGCCGATTTAAAGGCTACCACCTAGCAAGTGTGGTGTCTGGCGGTGACACCACAGTTAGTATGTCCTGCATCAAGACTTAAGAGAACTTCTTTATCCTTGGCACTTTATTTCCAAAAACAAAGGCATGCACCACAGCAAGTCATGTGAGCAAAGGAATAAACCAAATAGTGGAATTCAGCTATAAGACATCTCCGGCAACTGTGAGATATAAAGCAAGAGACTCTACCTCTCTGTATGGGTACAGCAGATACATTGAAAAAAATCTTGTTACATCATGTTGCGAACATGACACTCGAAGTTCGACGTATTATAAATGCGTCGATATTTCAGTACCTATTAATTGGATTTGTTTGAAACCAGATTCGTTTTTCAGACAAACCCGCGCTTTATTTAAAACGCCAAGTAATCACATTTCGATTTCTATTTTTTGTCAGTTCGTCGCAAGAGACGAACTGACGACACTCAAGGAATCTAGGGCGCGACAGAGTATACGAGGTGTGAGAGGAAAGCGTCTTAATGGTCCACGTGAGCGGAATCTCCAACGTTTAAATAAATAGCAGTACTGCACAACAGGTCGTAAAAAGGCTAATAGGTAAATAAATATCTTCGCGGAAAAGAGAGAGAGGGGCCATTTCCATACGCACTTCTCCATCCTCTATCAGTGAGATTTATTTAAGCTGTACATGACTGTAACGGTTTATTCCCACTCTCCCTCCTTCCCCCCCCCCCTCTCTCTCTCTCTCCCACTCTCTCTCTCTCTCTCTCTCTCTGTCTTTCCCTCCGCCCCTTGGCATACTTACTGGAATACTCGCACTTACGCCACCTGTTTGCCACGTCCCTAACACAACGTTGCCTACAGAAACTGGCATTTATTCCGAAAATATTGAACATATGTTTCTTCTTCTGGTGTATATTCACTAACGGATGTGTTGCGATCACATTTTCCATAGCTCCTTTATTTCCTGTGGTCAATATCAGCGGTTGAATATCAAACAGTCACATCCGTTGCCCAACGTTTCGCAGCCAAGAAGCAAAGGAGCAACCTCAATATTTAAGCAGGAGAATACCTGGTTAGCAGTGTCTAAGTTTGCTTCGAACAGAGGTGGATATCACTACTTACGTTGTGGCACGTCCGCCTGACGTGTTGCCCCCCTATCATTTCTGGGTTACGGTCAAGTTGCTCGTCATTTTTCACCAGCTACCAGTGCTGATATTTGACGGTTAGAATGCATATGAGAAATACAGTAGGAACGTATTCAGGCTGACTTTGATTCTACTACGGTTAGATACATTACTTGCAGCATTTGGGAACCACATGTTATACTGAATTCTCGCAGTCATATTTTGGTACAGTTCTACAGTCTTTATTATTTCCGTGCTATCATGCACGAAATCAGTGACACAGTATCCCCCCGTGAACCATGGACCTTGCCGTTGGTGGGGAGGCTTGCGTGCCTCAGCGATACAGATAGCCGTACCGTAGGTGCAACCACAACGGAGGGGTATCTGTTGAGAGGCCAGACGAACGCGTGGTTCCTGAAGAGGGGTAGCAGCCTTTTCAGTAGTTGCAGGGGCAACAGTCTGGATGATTGACTGATCTGGCCTTGTAACAATAACCAAAACGGCCTTGCTGTGCTGGTACTGCGAACGGTTGAAAGCAAGGGGAAACTACAGCCGTAATTTTTCCCGAGGGCATACAGCTTTACTGTATGGTTAAATGATGATGGCGTCCTCTTGGGTAAAATATTCCGGATATAAAATAGTCCCCCATTCGGATCTCTGGGCGGGGACTACTCGAGAGGACGGCGTTATCAGGAGAAAGAAAACTGGCGTTCTACGGATCGGAGCGTGGAATGTTACATCCCTTAAGCGGGCAGGTAGGTTAGAAAATTTAAAAAGGGAAATGGATAGGTTAAAGTTAGATATAGTGGGAATTAGTGAAGTTCGGTGGCAGGAGGAACAAGACTTTTGGTCAGCCGAATATAGGGTCATAAATACAAAATCAAATAGGGATAATGCAGGAGTAGCTTTAATAATGAATAGGAAAATAGGAGTGCGGGTAAGCTACTACAAACAGCATAGCGAACGCATTATTGTGGCCAACATAGACACGAAACCACGCCTACTACAGTAGTACAAGTTTATATGCCAACTAGCTCTGCAGATGACGAAGAAATTGAAGAAATGTATGATGAAATCAAAGAAATTATTCAGATAGTTAAGGAAGACGAAAATTTAATAGTGATGGGTGACTGGAATTCGGTAGTAGGAAAAGGGAGAGAAGGAAACATAGTAGGTGAATATGGATTGGGGCTAAGAAATAAAAGAGGAAGCCGCTTGGTAGAATCTTGCACAGAGCACAACTTAATCATAGCTAACACTTGGTTCAAGAATCATGAAAGAAGATTGTATACATGGAAGAACCTTGGAGATACTGACAGGTTTCAGATAGATTATGTAATGGTAAGACAGAGATTTAGGAACCAGGTTTTAAATTGTAAGACATTTCCAGGGGCAGATGTGGACTCTGACCACAATCTATTGGTTATGAACTGTAGATTAAAACTGAAGAAACTGCAAAGAGGTGGAAATTCAAGGAGATGGGACCTGGATAAACTGACTAAACCAGAGGTTATACAGAGTTTCAGGGAGAGCATAACGGAACAATTGACAGGAATGGGGGAAATAAATACAGTAGAAGAAGAATGGGTAGCTTTGAGGGATGAAGTAGTGAAGGCAGCAGAGGATCAAGTAGGTAAAAAGACAAGGGCTAGTAGAACTCCTTGGGTAACAGAAGAAATATTGAATTTAATTGATGAAAGGAGAAAATATAAAAATGCAGTAAATGAAGCAGGCAAAAAGGAATACAAACGTCTCAAAAATGAGATTGACAGAAAGTGTAAAATGGCTAAGCAGTGATGGCTAGAGGACAAATGTAAGGATGTAGAGGCTTATCTCACTAGAGGTAAGATAGATACTGCCTACAGGAAAATTAAAGAGACCTTTGGAGAAAAGAGAACCACTTGTATGGATATCAAGAGCTCAGATGGAAACACACATCTAAGCAAAGAAGGGAAAGCAGAAAAGTGGGAGGAGTATATAGAGGGTCTATACAAGGGCGATGTACTTGAGGACAATATTATGGTAATGGAAGAGGATGTAGATGAAGATGTAATGGTAGATATTTTACTGCGTGGAGAGTTTGACAGAGCACTGAAAGATTTGAGTCGAAACAAGGCCCCGGGAGTAGACAACATTCCATTAGAACTACTGACGGCCTTGGGAGAGCCAGTCCTGACGTAACTACCATTTGGTGAGCAAGATGTACGAGACAGGCGAAATACCCTCAGACTTCAAGAAGAATATAATAATTCCAATTCCAAAGAAACCAGGTGTTGACAGATGTGAAAAGTACCGAACAATCAGTTTAATAAGCCACAGCTGCAAAACACTAACGTGAATTTTTTACAGACGAATGGAAAAACTAGTAGAAGCCGACCTCGGGGAAGATCAGTTTGGATTCCGTAGAAATATTGGAACACGTGAGGCAACACTGACCCTACGACTTATCTTAGAAGCTAGATTAAGGAAAGGCAAACCTACGTTTCTAGTATTTGTAGACTTAGAGTAAGCGTTTGACAATGTTAACTGGAATACTCTCTTTCAAATACTGAAGGTGGAAGGGGTAAAATACAGGGAGCGAAAGGCTATTTACAATTTGTACAGAAACCAGATGGCAGTTATAAGAGTCGAGGGACATGAAAGGGAAGCAGTGGTTGGGAAGGGAGTGAGACAGGGTTGTAGCCTATCCCCGATGTTATTCAATCTTTATATTGAGCAAGCAGTAAAGGAAACAAAAGAAAAATTCGGAGTAGGTATTAAAACCCATGGAGAAGTAATAAAAACTTTGAGGTTCGCCGATGACATTGTAATTCTGTCAGAGACAGCAAAGGACTTGGAAGAGCATTTGAACGGAATGGATAGTGTTTTAAAAGGAGGATATAAGATGAACATCAACAAAAGCAAAACGAGGATAATGGAATGTAGTCGAATTAAGTCGGGTGATGGTGAGGAAATTAGATTAGGAAATGAGACACCTAAAGTAGTAAAGGAGTTTTGCTATTTAGGGAGCAATATAACTGATGATGGTCGAAGTAGAGAGGATATAAAATGTAGACTGGCAATGCAAGGAAAGCGTTTCTGAAGAAGAGAAATTTGTTAACATCGAATATAGATTTAAGTGTCAGGAAGTCATTTCTGAAAGTATTTCTATGGAGTGTGGCCATGTATGGAAGTGAAACATGGACGATAAATAGTTTGGACAAGAAGAGAATAGAAGCTTTCGAAATGTGGTGCTACAGAAGACTGCTGAAGATTAGATGGGTAGATCACATAACTAATGAGGAGGTATTGAATAGATTTGGGGAGAAGAGAAGTTTGTGGCACAACTTGACTAGAAAAAGGGATCGGTTGGTAGGACATGTTCTGAGGCATCAAGGGATCACCAATTTAGTATTGGAAGGCAGCGTGGAAGGTAAAAATCGTAGAGAGAGACCAAGAGATGAATACACTATACAGATTCAGAAGGATGTAGTTTGCATTAGGTACTGGGAGATGAAAAAGCTTGCACAGGATAGAGTAGCATGGAGAGCTGCATCAAACCAGTCTCAGGACTGAAGACCACAACAACAACAACAGTATTCACTATAACCATAGGTATTTTTCTTGTTGAAAATACAGCTTTTGGAGATCTGTGCAGTATAATCTTCGGATACCGTAGCTCACTAACAAGTAACAGTAAACCAGGTGGATGGTTTTTGTGTTCTTGAGAATCTCTGATGAACTCCTCGATTGAGAAAACGACAGAACAAACTTGCTAAAGAGTGTACGTTCAAATAAATTAAAATATTTTTGTATTATTATTCACTGTCCTCTATGAATAATATTTTGAAGTAGCTTCTCAATTAGGCAAGAAGTATTTGTTGCTAATTACAAGTATGCGTGACATTCTCACAGCTACATCTTCTAGGCACCTGTCTAACCATTTGAAAATATTAATTAGAGAATCACAATATATTTAATCACTTATCAAAGTTGATGGCAAGAATCTACTTATGTCCATAAAGTAAAAAACAAATTGCCTTTAGTTACAAATAATGATTTTATTTCAAAACACTGTACATTTCGTCGCATGGGTGCTCATTTTCAGGTGCTTCTTCATTCTGTATCATTTTTCAAATTAAAGTTAATATTATTCTTGCAAGGCTTACATAAGTTTAATTACAAAGTGGCACCTTGTGTATGCATGTTTTATCATTACTAAGATATCGAAAAATTATTTAATGTTTCCAGTAGTGGTTACATGGTTTTGGAGTACAGTATAATAGTCGTATTTAGGTACATATATACGGTTTTCGTCTTATAACATATTTGTGAAAACAATTCAAAACGAGTCAAAGGATATCAAAATGTAAAGACACTACTACCTTTCTACCTATATGCAACTGCTGCTATTTCAGAAAAGATACAAAGATATCACATTATTAATTATAAATATATGCCATCAGTAAAGTAGTTACTGGAATAAATATCGAATGCAACTATATGTTATGAAATGGTTGTACTATTACATACTTATTTCTTTAGAAAAAATAAACTTTCAAAACTGCTGAAAAACTGGTTGTTAGAAAGAAATTAGAAAAGTTATACAAAGAAAAATGAATGAACAAACAGAGGTTAACAGCCACACTTTTCTCAGCAACTTTAGAAGCTTGTGTTTTTCCTAAAGGAACAAATATTTAATATAGTGCAACCATTTCATAACATATAGACAGATCTGATATTTATACAAATAACGGCTTTACAAACGGCATATATATATATATATCATTAACACTGTAAAATCTTTGTATCTTCACCTTTGTATCTTCTTTGTAATAACAATAGTTACGTATATGTAAAAAGATAGTATCTTTAAATTTTGATATTCTTTGACTTGTTTTCAACTTTGTTTACAGACGTGCTGTAGGACGAAAACTGTATACATCTATATAAACATGACTGCTGATATTGCACTTGAAAACCATGTAATTACTAGTGGAAACTAATTAATTTTTCGATTTCTTATTTGTGTAAAAATGTGTATACACAAGTTTCCACTTCGTAATTGCACTTATGGAACCTTAACAGGAAGAGTATTAACCTAAATTTGAGAAGAATTATGAAGACAGATCAAGCACATGAAGACGAGCCCCCCAGGGCTCGAAATGCATAGTGCATTGAAATAAAATCACGGTTTGTGACAAGGCAACCCTCCGTATTTTACAAAAGTAATACAGTCATTGAAGCAATACTTACAATTTTTTTTAAAAAAATATCCCTTTATGACTAGAAGCTGTAGAGATATTCGAAAATACAATACTAGAACCTAAATTGCACTGCCATCGAGTCATTCTAAAAAAGGCACAGATGGGACAGAAGTACGCAAGTATAGGCTAAGGCTCTTTGGGAACCAAGTCGTAGAGTTAAAATACGTTAACTGAGGACGGCAATGAAACATTCTGACAGATTAAAACTGTGTCCTTCGTCAGACGGTTCTTGACTCGGGTATTTTCTTTGTGTTGCACCATATGTCATGTAAATAACTGCATGAATTACTATTTGACACAAAAAAAAAACAGAAATAATCAGGCATTCAGTATTAATTTCGCTTCTGCTAAGAACAGTGTTTACATGTAAGGTGGCCGGCCGAAGTGGCCGTGCGGTTAAAGGCGCTGCAGTCTGGAACCGCAAGCCCGCTCGGTCGCAGGTTCGAATCCTGCCTCGGGCATGGATGTTTGTGATGTCCTTAGGTTAGTTAGGTTTAACTAGTTCTAAGTTCTAGGGGACTAATGACCTCAGCAGTTGAGTCCCATAGTGCTCAGAGCCATTTGAACCATTTTTGAACATGTAAGGTGCTCATTATCAGTCTGCGAAACTAAATGCTTCAATTTAAATTAAACAATCATGGATCCAGCGGCGAAATAATTATGCCTCACTCAACGCAACAGCAGACGACGGGACGCTAACTACATGCAGTGCTAGGCACGTGGGTGCAGCAATCTGATGAGGGGCAATGGTTAAGGCTTCAGCAAAGAAGTAAACCGACTTGAGACGGAATTTTACATTTCACGTTTCTTAATTTGTTTTCATATTTACCTTATATTAATGTTAATTATGTTATCTAATTATGTTATCTAACATATGTAAGTTTTATGCGTGTGAAATTTGTGTAATTTGAGAGCTATGACCAGAGAGAAAATATTATCGATGTAAACTCAGAGGAGACAAAGGGGGAAACAACGGAAATAGTGGTTGGAGTGGTGTTGCGGAGTTGTGCTAAGAGGTAGTGTATGAGTTTTTTCTGAAAGGTGATTTTAAATTGTATAAGGACAGTTACTTTTTGTGCAAGAGTGCATCGCGAAGACATCGTATGGTACATAGCCAAAAGATATTATTTCGGTAAAAATCCGACAGACAATGAGAAGAACAGTGCGTGTTCAGAGGAGGGTGTTACGGTGCTTGTCGATCTTGTTGACTGTGCGAGATTTTTGCAGCAGAGGACATAAAAGTTTAATATGCTGTAAGAAAGATGTGTGAAAAGAAGTCGGATCGGTAGGGAATAGATGAAAACAATTTAAGGCAAGAGGTAGAAATATATGTGAAGGTTTGTCTGTATAGTGTAGCACGAGTGAGAACAACAAGCTAAGGCATTTGTAGTGGCAATGTCGGAGCTGGATATCCCTCCGAAAGATTCCAAAATGGAATTGCCTCTGCCTCACTACCAGCCTTCTGGGACATTTTGCTCCAAAGAACAAAGTTGTACAACATCCTGTCCTGTTCTCACGAGGTGGGATTGAAAGATATAGATAAACCTCAACTCCAAAGTAGTTCCCAGCTCTCAGTGCACCTAATATTATGATCTCGTGGCGTTATCTTTCAACAAGATAAAGCAACACCACGTTTGATAGTAATGTCCTGACCTACCTGGATACAGACGGAGTTCGACTGTTGCAGTAGCCAGAATGTTCTCTAGATCTTCAAAGTTTGATATACAGCTGACATGTGATTCATGGCGTAACACTTCTCATTTCCGTCAGTGTACGCTAGATCGTGTGGCCTACTCTTTGGCTAAGTTCCGTGACACTCGCCACACAACGCTCTCGGGCTAGCACTTTTCATTTTGTATGGCAGCCTCACAGCTTTCCTGACTAAGCTAGCAGTGTAGCTGGGTTAGGCTACGGCACTCTCTGTTTCAGATCGCGCGGATAGAAGCAGGCGTGAAGGCGGGAACGCAGCGCACGGGCCGCCGTAACCGCCGTGCGAAATCTCCACTCCGCGGACCCGCCGTACCGCATCCTCCACGCCCATAACGCAAACTGCCGTCGGCGAAGTTTGCACGCGATCGCACGGCGCAGTCAGATGGAAAAAACAGCGTATAAATTACACCAGTTGCCCGAGGAAAGCCGTCAGAGCGTCTGTGATACACAACCAGCTATGAGCTGGTTTTGTAAACTGTAATACGATTGTGAGACTATACACGACAACAATAACGACCCCCAAACAGGTCGACTTGCCAAATTACAAGCTTTTTTAGACTTAATTATTATTTTTATTTATTTATTGATTTATTTAACCTGACAAGATTGGGACCACCAACTCAAGCGTTCTACATGTTTTGCAGTACGTACGAGTGTCACTCCAAAAGAAATGCACACTATTTTTTTTAAATCCATCTTTTATTCTACATGTTTGAAAGTTTTACAGCGTTTCGATACATCCTTTAAGAACATAATTTCAATCCCTCTCAACTGCCTTAGGCCACCTTGGAACCAGCGCCTGTATACCTGCACGGTAAAATTCTGGACCAACCTATTGGAGCCACTGTTTGGCAGCGTGCACAAGGGAGTCATCATCTTCAAACCTTGTTCCACGAAGAGAGTCTTTCAGCTTCCCAAAGAGATGATAGTCATAGATTAGATTAGATTAGTACTTGTTCCATAGATCATGAATACGACACTTCATAATCATGTGGAACGTGTCAGGTTAATAAAAGGTGTCTATACAAGATATTACATTAAACAAAATATTACATGACACTTAATATTTTTTGTGGGTGTTGGGGAAATTATCCACTTACTATATCCAAAAATTCATCTAATGAGTAGAAGGAGTTGCCATTAAGAAATTCTTTTAATTTCCTTTTAAATGCTATATAGCTATATGTCAGACTTTTGATGCTATTAGGTAAGTGACCAAAGACTTTCGTGGCAGTATAATTTACCCCCTTCTGATCCAAAGTTAGATTTAACCTTGAGTAGTGAAGATCATCCTTTCTCCTAGTGTTGTAGCCATGTACACTGCTATTACTTTTGAATTCGTTCGGATTGTTAATAACAAATTTCATAAGTGAATATATATATATTGTGAGGCTAGAGTGAAGATCTCTAGCTCTTTAAATAAGTGTCTGCAGGATGATCTTGGATGAGCTGCAGCAATTATTCTGATTACACGCTTTTGTGCAATGAACACTCTTTTACTGAATGATGAGTTACCCCAGAATATGATGCCATACGAAAACACAGAATGAAAATAGGCGTGGTAAGCTAATTTACTCAGATGTATATCGCCAAAGTTTGCAATGACCCTAATAGCATAAGTAGTTGAACTCAAACGTTTCAGCAGATCCTCAGTGTTTTTTTTTTTTTTTTTTTCCAGTTCAAATCCTCATCAATGCATACACCTAGAAATTTTGAACATTCTAAGTTAGCTACCGATTTCTGATCGAAGTCTATATTTATTAATGGTGTCATTCCATTTACTGTGTGGAACTGTATATACTGTGTTTTGTCAAAGGAGCCAGGTCAGGACTGTAAGGCGGGTGTTTCAGTGTTGTCCATCCGAGTTTTGTGATTGCTTCCATGGTTTTTTGACTAACATGTGGCCGTGCATTGTCGTGCAACAGTAAAACATCCTGCTTTTGCGGATGTGGTAGAACACGAGTCCGTCGAACTTGAAGTATCTTCAGTGTCGTCACATATCCATCAGAATTTATGGTGGTTCCATTTGGCATGGTGTCCACAAGAAAGAGTCCTTAAGAATAGAAAAACACCGTAGCCATAGCTTTTCCAGCAGAAGGTGTGGTTTTGAAATTTTTTTTTTCTTGGGTGAATTTGGCTAATGCCACTCCATTGATTGCCTCTTCGTCTCTGGTGAAAAATGATGGAGCCATGTTTCATCACCTGTCACAATTCTTCCAAGAAATTCACCTCCACCATTCTCATACTGTTCCAAAAGTTCGCTGCATACCGTTTCTTTGTGAGCCACTGTCAACATCCTGGGAACCCACCTGGCACAAACCTTTTTTAACGCCAACACTTTCAGTATTCTGCAAATACTTCCTTCTCCTATCCCAACGTAGCGTGACAATTCGTTCACTGTGATGCGTCTGTCAGCAGTCACCAATTCGTTAACTCTCTGCACATTGTCTGGAGTGTGTGCAGTACGAGGCCTGCCGCTGCGAGGGCAATCCTCAATATTGCCGTGCCCGCTTTCATCACGTAACCTGCTTGCCCACCGACTAAGTGTACTGCGATCGACAGCAGCATCTCCGTACACCTTTTTCAACCTCTTGTGGACGTTTCCCACTGTCTCGTTTTCACAGCACAGGAATTCTATGACATCACGTTGCTTCTGACGAACGTCAAGTGTAGCAGCCATCTTGAAGACATGCTGTGGCGGCGCCACTCATGGGAACAGGTTGAACTAAGTTTGAAAACAAGCGGGAAGGATGTATCTACACACTGTTAAAACTTTCACACATGCAGAATGAAAACTGTATTTTTACAAAAATAGTGTGCATTTCTTTTGGAGTGACCCTCGTATATTATGAAAAGCGCGTGGTACTACTTGTTAATTGCCGCTGCAAGGCACTTAAGTTTGATTTGCAGTAGACAGCAAATGCACTATCTACATTCCTCCACCAATTATTTCTGTTCCTGGCTTTCGTAACCCATTCTCCTCTTCTCAGGCCCGTCATCTGCGTATCACTGGTGCTACTATCATTCCATCTTGTCCGTGGCCTTCTTCGGCTCCTTTCCCCCCACGGATTCTGAGAAATCCACTGCAATGGGCGTTCAGTAAGTAACTCAACACTTTTTTTTCTCGCCCAAATTCGGTTGAATAAATACGGAATTTGTTGTGGGACACAGTGGAATATTCCCGCTTCATCCCCATGAAGTTCATGAAGTTCCGATATGTGGCGGCACTGTACACAGCCATTAAAATGACTTCAGCAACGGAGGTGCGTTCAAAGCAGAGAGCTGAGTTCCTTGTGGTGGAAAATGAGAGCATCGCCCATAGGGGCTTGGAGATTGCTTGGAGATTGTCTGCGGACACCTGGCAATGAACAAAAGCACGGTGAGTCATTGGGCAAGGCGTCTGTCATCATCACAACAAAGTCGCACAAACCTGCCCGATTTCCCGAGTGGCGGCCTGGCCGCACAGAGCCGTGACCCCTTCAGTGTTGGAACTTGCGAACACATTCATGCGAGGTGATCGACGTATCACAGTCAAACAACTCCCTGCATAACTGGACGTCTCTGTTGGTAGCGCTGACGCCCTCGTCTGCCAGCTGGGTATCCAAAGTTATGTGCCCGCTGGCTTCCTCGCCCCCTAACCAGAAGAAGCAGCGAAGGACCATCTGTGAAGAATTGCTTGCGCGTTAAAGCAAATCGTGACAATTTTTTGTCGAACATAGTCACAGACGATGAAACGTGGGTTCATCACTTCGAGCCAGAAACAAAACGGCAATCCATGGAGCAGCGCCACACGGCCTCTCCTCCGAAAGAAAAGTTCAAAGACGCAGCCTCTGCCATTAAAGTCATGACGACAGTCATCTAGGACTCTGAAGGGGTTATTCTGTTTGATGCCTTCCCTCATGGTGATGGTTCAAATGGCTCTGAGCGCTATGGGACTTAACTGCTGTGGTAATCAGTCCCCTATAACTTAGAACTACTTAAACCTAACTAACCTAAGGACATCACACACATCCATGCCCGAGGTAGGATTCGAACCTGGAAAATGGCATCTACCTTGGAGCCTGTATCTAATATTTTCTAGGTCTCATGAACAAATAAAGCGAGTTGGGTCTCACACGATCGCTGTTTCCGGAGTCCATGTTGATTCCTACAGAGTAGATTCTGGATTTCCAGAAACGACATGATACGCGAGCAAAAAACATGTTCTAAAATTCTACAACAAATCGACGCCAGAGATATAGGTCTGTAGTATTGCGCATCTGCTCGACGACCCTTCTTGAAGACTGGGACCACCTGTGCTCTTTTCCAATCATTTCGAACCTTCCGTTCCTCTAGAGACTTGCGGTACACAGCTGTTAGAAGGGGGGCAAGTTCTTTCGCGTACCCTGTGTAGAATCGAATTGGTATCCCGTCAGGTCCAGTGGACTTTCCTCTGTGGAGTGATTTCAGTTGCTTTTCTATTCCTTGGACACTTATTTCGATGTCAGCCATTTTTTCGTTCGTGCGAGGATTTAGAGAAGGAACTACAGTGCGGTCTTCCTCTGCGAAACTGTTTTGGAAAAAGATGTTTAGTATTTCAGCTTTACGCGTGTCATCCTCTGTTTCAGTGCCATCATCATCCCGGAGTGTCTGGATATGCTGTTTCGAGCCACTTACTGATTTAACGTAAGACCAGAACTTCCTAGGATTTTCTGTCAAGTCGGTACATAGAATTTTACTTGCGAATTCACTGAACACTTCACGCATAGCCCTCCTTACGCTAACTTTGACATCGTTTAGCTTCTGTTTGTCGGAGAGGTTTTGGCTGCGTTTAAACTTGCAGCCAAGCTCCCTTTGCTTTCGCAGTAGTTTCCTAACTTTGTTGTTGAAGCACGGTGGGTTTTTCCCGTCCCTCACAGTTTTACTCGGCACGTACCTGTCTAAAACGCATTTTACGATTGCCTTGAACTTTTTCCATAAACACTCAACATTGCCAGTGTCGGAACAAAAATTTTCGTTTTGATCTGTTAGGTAGTCTGAAATCTGCCTTCTATTACTCTTGCTAAGCAGATAAACCTTCCTCCCTTTTTTATATTCCTATTTACTTCCATATTCAGGGATGCTGCAACGGCCTTACGATCACTGATTCCCTGTCCTGCGCTTACAGAGTCGAAAAGTTCGGGTCTGTTTGTTATCAGTAGGTCCAAGATGTTATCTCCACGAGTCGGTTCTCTCTTTCATTGCTCGAGGTAATTTTCGGATAGTGCACTCAGTATAATGTCACTCGATGCTCTGTCCATACCACCCGTCCTAAACATCTGTAGCGCCTAGAACCGCTCCTCATGGAGAACGATCAGCTCTAGAGTGCATTGTGCTACGCTCAGGAAACTGAAGAAACGACTTCAGCCTGTTCGTGGCCACGAAAGCGCAAACGAACCTCTGTGCATGGACAACGCCAGCCCTCACACAAGTCTGCTCGCCTGACAGGAGCTCACAAAACTTCACTGTTCTTCCTCAACCACCCTGCCGCCCGGGTCTCGCTCTTTCCGACTTCCATCTGTTTGGCCCAATGAAGCAATACGAGCATGATTGGGGTTTTTGATGCAGTAGGGCGTTGGCTCCGACACCGATTAGTAGAGTGATACCACTTGACCATACAGGCCCTATCAGTAAGCTGGTCGGTTGTCACATTGAATGATTATTATGAAAAATAGGGTTTTATAGGCAGAGGAGTGGGGAAAAATAGAGTATACTGAAATACTGAGTCAAACCAACTTGCTTTCATAAAAAAACGTGTTTCATTACTTATTGGACGCCACTCGTAGCTGTAGCCTTCCATCCTAATTAGCTGTCCTGGCCTTTTCTTCATCCTTCGGCCAATATCACTTTGTGAGTAAAGCTCTGCGATTTCCTGGTTTTTAATATCCTCCATTCATGTGACCTGGGTCCCCTCTTGGGGCTGGCCGTTGTGGACGAGCGGTTCTAGGCGCTTCAGTCCGGAAACGCGCTGCTGCTACGGTCACAGGTTCGAATCCTGCCTCGGGCATGGATGTGTGTGCTGTCCTTAGGTTAGTTACGTTTAAGTATGGTTCAAATATCTCTAAGCACTATGGGACTTAACATCTGAGGTCATCAGTCCCCTATAACTTAGAACTACTTAAACCAAACTAACCTAAAGACATCACACACATCCATGCCCGAGGCAGGATTCGAATCTGCGACCGTAGCAGTCGCGCGGTAGGTTTAAGTAGTTCTAAGTCTAGGGGACTGATGCCCTCAGATGTTAAGTGCCATAGTGCTCAGAGCCATTTGAACCATTTTGAACCCCTCTTGGGACCAATATTTTCCTTAACATATTACTCTCGAAGACTAGCAGCTTTTGTTCACTATTTTCCTTAATGTAAATGTTTGATACCCATACAGAATTACCGGAAGAATAACGCTCTAGCATAGTCTGATTTTAAAACGTTTCGAACTGCTTTACAGCACAGCACGTTCCATATGTCAAAATATGCCTTATTTACCACTGAGATCCTTACCTTATCTTAATTTCAATTCTGTTCATGTTATACTACATTTAGAAATTAAAGACTGCAATAGTATAGTTAGAAAACACACACACAGTTTACACTACTGGCCATTAAAATTGCTACACCAAGAAAAAATGCCGATGACAAACGGGAGGGTATTCATTGGACAAATATATTATACTAGAACTGACATTTTGGGTGCATAGATCCTGAGAAATCAGTAGCCAGAACAACCACCTATGGCCGTAATAACGGCCTTGATACGCCTGGGCATTGGAGTCAAACAGAGCTTGGATGGTGTGTACAGGTACAGCTGCCCACGCAGCTTCAACACGATACCACAGTTCATCAAGACTAGTGACTGGTGTATTGTGACGAGCCAATTGCTCGGCCACCACCGACCAGACGTTTTCAATTGGTGAGAGATCTGGAGAATGTGCTGGCCAGGCCAGCATTCGAACATTTTCTGTATCCAGAAAGGCCCGTACAGGACCTGAAACATGCGGTCGTGCATTATCCTGCTGAAATGGAGGGTTTCGCAGGGATCGAATGAAGGGTAGAGCCACGGGTCGTAACACAACTGAAATGTAACATCCACTGTTCAAAGTGCCGTCAGTGCGAACAAGAGGTGGCCGAGACGTGTAACCAATGGCACACCACACCATCGCGACGGGTGATACACCAGTATGGCGATGACGAATAAACGCTTCCAATGTGCGTTCACCGCGATGTCGCCAAACACGGATGCGACCATCATGATGCTGTAAACAGAACCTGGATTCATCCGAAAAAAAAGACGATTTGCCATTCGTGCACCCAGGTTCGTCGTTGAGTACACCATCGCAGGCTCTCATGTCTGTGATGCACCGTCAAGGGTAATCGCAGCCATGGTCTCCTAGCTGATAGTCCATGCTAGTGATACGAGGCCATTGGGATCCAGCAAGGCGTTCCGTATTTCCCTCCTGAACCCACCGATTCCATATTCTGCTAACAGTCATTGGAGCTCGACCAACGCGAGCAGCAATGTCGCGATACGGTAAACCGCAATCGCGCATGTCTACAATCCGACCTTTATCAAAGTCGGAAACGTGATGGCAACGGCGGTCAACTGCTGTTTGTGTATGAGAAATCGGTTGGAAACTTTCCTCATGTGAGCACGTTGTAGGTGTCGCCACCGGCGCCAACCTTGTGTGAATGCTCTGAAAAGCTAATCATTTGCATATCACAGCATCTTCTTCCTGTCGGTTAAATTTCGTGTCTGTCGCACGTCATCTTCGTGGTTTAGCTATTTTTATGGTGTATATTGGTCCATGAGGACTACAACAGTAAATAGAAATTACCGGAAGGTAGATTTTAACTACAAACGCTAGCACCAGTGGGCATGAGAGGAAGGAATGTAAGAAAGATAGAAGGACGAACGTGGTGATACACAGATAATGAATATAAGCGTGACTCACAGAGAAAAAATGGTTCAAATGGCTCTAAGCACTGTGGGACTTAACATCTGAGGTCATCAGTCCCCTAGACTTACAACTACTTAAACCTAACTAACCTAAGGACGTCACACACATCCATGCCCGAGGCAGGATTCCAACCTGCGACCGCAACAGCCGCTTGGTTCCATTTTGAAGCGCCTAGAACCGCTCGGCAACCACGGCCGGTTCACAGAGAAAGGAAGAGAGAGACACGGCTAACTGAGAGGAGACAATCTACATCCTCATGGATACTCTGCAAATCACATTTAAGTGCCTGGCAGAGAGTTCATCGAACCACCTTCACAGTTATCTATTGTCTCGTATAGAACGCGGAAAGAAAGAACAGCTATATCTTTCCGTACGAGTTCTGATTTCTCTTATTTTATCGTGGTGTTCGTTCCTCCCTACGTAGGTCCGTGTCAACATAATATTTTCGCTTTCGGAGGAGAAAGTTGGTGATTGGAATTTAATGAGAAGATTCCGTCGCAACGAAAAACGCCTTTCTTTTAATGATTTCCAGCCCAAATCCGGTAACATTTCTGTGACACTCACTCCAATATTTCGCTATAATACTAAACATGCTGCCTTTCTTTGAACTTTTTTGATGTACTCCGTCAGTCCTATCTGGTTCAAAAAATGTTCAACTGTGTGTGAAATCTTATAAGACTTAACTGCTAAGGTCATCAGTCCCTAAGCTTGCACACTACTTAACATAAATTATCCTAAGGACAAACACACACCCTTGCCCGAGGGAGGACTCGCAGCGCCCCTTGACCGCTCGGCTAATCCCGCGCGGGTCCTATCCGGTAGGGATCCCATACCGCGCAGCAGTATTCTAAAAGAGGACGGAAAAGCGAAGTGTAGGCAGTCTCCTTAGTAGGTCTGTTACATTTTCTAAGTGTCCTGCCAATAAAACGCAGTCTTTAGTTAGGCTTCCCCACAATATTTTCTATGTGTTCCTTGCAGTCTGTTCGTAATACCTACGTATATAGTTGAATTTACGGCTTTTAGATTAGACTGATTGATCGTGTAACCAAAGTTTAACTAATTCCTTTTAGCACTCATGTGGATGACCTCACACTTTTCGTTATTTAGGGTCAATTGCCACTTTTCACACCATTCCGATATGTTTTCTAAATCGTTTTGCAGTTTGTTTTGATCTTCTGATGACTTTATTACTCGATAAACGACAGCGTCATCTGCAAACAATCGAATACGGCTGCTCAGATTGTCTCCCAAATCGTTTATATACACTCCTGGAAATGGAAAAAAGAACACATTGACACCGGTGTGTCAGACCCACCATACTTGCTCCGGACACTGCGAGAGGGCTGTACAAGCAATGATCACACGCACGGCACAGCGGACACACCAGGAACCGCGGTGTTGGCCGTCGAATGGCGCTAGCTGCGCAGCATTTGTGCACCGCCGCCGTCAGTGTCAGCCAGTTTGCCGTGGCATACGGAGCTCCATCGCAGTCTTTAACACTGGTAGCATGCCGCGACAGCGTGGACGTGAACCGTATGTGCAGTTGACGGACTTTGAGCGAGGGCGTATAGTGGGCATGCGGGAGGCCGGGTGGACGTACCGCCGAATTGCTCAACACGTGGGGCGTGAGGTCTCCACAGTACATCGATGTTGTCGCCAGTGGTCGGCGGAAGGTGCACGTGCCCGTCGACCTGGGACCGGACCGCAGCGACGCACGGATGCACGCCAAGACCGTAGGATCCTACGCAGTGCCGTAGGGGACCCCACCGCCACTTCCCAGCAAATTAGGGACACTGTTGCTCCTGGGGTATCGGCGAAGACCATTCGCAACCGTCTCCATGAAGCTGGGCTACTGTCCCGCACACCGTTAGGCCGTCTTCCGCTCACGCCCCAACATCGTGCAGCCCGCCTCCAGTGGTGTCGCGACAGGCGTGAATGGAGGGACGAATGGAGACGTGTCGTCTTCAGCGATGAGAGTCGCTTCTGCCTTGGTGCCAATGATGGTCGTATGCGTGTTTGGCGCCGTGCAGGTGAGCGCCACAATCAGGACTGCATACGACCGAGGCACACAGGGCCAACACCCGGCATCATGGTGTGGGGAGCGATCTCCTACACTGGCCGTACACCACTGGTGATCGTCGAGGGGACACTGAATAGTGCACGGTACATCCAAACCGTCATCGAACCCATCGTTCTACCATTCCTAGACCGGCAAGGGAACTTGCTGTTCCAACAGGACAACGCACGTCCGCATGTATCCCGTGCCACCCAACGTGCTCTAGAAGGTGTAAGTCAACTACCGTGGCCAGCAAGATCTCCGGATCTGTCCCCCATTGAGCATGTTTGGGACTGGATGAAGCGTCGTCTCACGCGGTCTGCACGTCCAGCACGAACGCTGGTCCAACTGAGGCGCCAGGTGGAAATGGCATGGCAAGCCGTTCCACAGGACTACATCCAGCATCTCTACGATCGTCTCCATGGGAGAATAGCAGCCTGCATTGCTGCGAAAGGTGGATATACACTGTACTAGTGCCGACATTGTGCATGCTCTGTTGCCTGTGTCTATGTGCCTGTGGTTCTGTCAGTGTGATCATGTGATGTATCTGACCCCAGGAATGTGTCAATAAAGTTTCCCCTTCCTGGGACAATGAATTCACGGTGTTCTTGTTTCAATTTCCAGGAGTGTAGATAAGGAACAGCAAAGGGCCTGTAACACTACCTTGGGGATCGCCAGAAATCACTTCTGTTTTAGTCGATGACTTTCCGTCAGTTACTACGAACTGTGACCTCTCTGACAGGAAATCACAATGGCATTGCATTTACTGTATAATAGAGGGAAAGTTGGCCACATCCGGTCATTTTAGTGGAAACAAAGATGACAAGAAAGTGTTCCAACTTCTACTAAAAGCAACAGGGCGTTTAATTGTCCGCAGAGTGCGGGACAGCTTGTTGCAGAGGAGGACAGAAGCAACGGCTAATGAGCCTGCCGATGTTTTCGTTTTGTGAGTGGACACAGCTAGAATACTAGATGGTTCAAATGGCTCTGAGCACTATGGGACAACATCTGAGGTCATCAATCCCCTACAACTTAGATCTACTTAAACCTAACTAACCTAAGGACATCACACATATTCATGCCCGAGGCAGGATTCGAATCTGCGACCGTAGCGGTCGCTTGGTTCCAGACTGAAGCGCCTAGAACCGCTCGGCCACTCCGGCCGGCCTAGGATACTAGATAAGTAGGATCTTGTACGAACAACTTACGGAAATACAGCCGGTTGACATTTTCAACAACAGCTGATATTTTGACAGGTGAATACTTCGTCATTATCAAGGTAAAACTTCAGCAAGTAAGTTCTGTGTACGGGAATTTAAAACCTCGCTTTGCAGAGCAGTTCCGGAAAGACAACACACGCGCCACAAGCGACACCACACAAACAAAGATGACGAACGCCAGATTTTATCGATCGTGAAAATGACTAAACTACGGGTAAGGTAACATCAACTCTGTCGCAATCTTCTTGACAAGGGAGAGAACAGTAAAAACACTATCCGAATAGTTAGAAGAGCTTACCACAATCTCGTGTTGTTATATTCCATAAGATGACCGGTGCCAAGACAGTGTTCTGCAATAGCCAATTTCCTCGGCTGTTGTAAGCGTGTGTGACGCTTTTGCTCAGTACACGGTTTCTACGGCCCTGATAGTCTGACCAATACATAACATGCCACAAATGCAAGTTATATGGTAGCAGACACCCGCCTTCCGCAAACCAAGGTCACCCTTTACCCCCGATCTTAGATGGTGGTCAAAAAACACATTTCACTTCATATTTCCCCAAAATACGACCAGTGCTTTTTGAAATACTCCTTGTACAAGGCGAAAAGGCCCTAGGGTTTGGTGCCACCTCGTTATTATCGTCACTCATCCGGTGCACAGGTGGTCGATTGCGCGACGAACATCTGATCTGTCTTGAGCCGAGTTCCTAACGTGAGACTCACACCGACCAGCTAGTGGACTCATCAGAGTAGCAAGCTGTTTTATTACACGATATGTCGGAGCACCAGTGTAACTTATATTGGTACGAAGAGGAGCCCTTTCTTTGTGGATCTCCGGAAGGCCATATAACATAGTGGGTACAGCACAATAAGTATTAAGACTCTTGATAGTCTCCTGCGGCAAGGAACTTTTCTTATGAGAGGGAGGGGCTGTTAGTCTCTCTCTCTCAACACATTTTGTGGGATGAGCAACCATCCTTCGATACGGAGAAACAGACAGTAAACACTGCATCTTTTGAATGTAAGATGACTGGGTGTTGTGTGATGGCCTTAGGATAGTTAGGTTTAAGTAGTTCTAAGTTCTAGGGGACTGATGACCATAGATGTTAAGTCCCATAGTGCTCAGAGCCATTTTTGAATGTAACACTGTTTGTCCAGTGTCCAGTACAACTGGAGCATTGCCTTGCAGATGGACATAGAGGTACGTTTTTAGGTTTACAGGTATAAGGAACTACATAACGGAAAGAGGTTACAAGACATTAGAAACATGCCGAACTAATGTGTACTCATCTGGCTGAAGAGTGAATGGAACGATCGTGTCGCCGGGAGACCCCGTCTGTGGTTATTCGACAGCCTAGTTCTAGCCTTTTTATTTGACACCACTTCGTCGACTTGAGTGTCTGTGATGAAATGATGATGAGGAGAACATAACACCCGGCCACTGAGCGGATAAAATCTCCAGTCCAGCCGGGAACTGAACCACATGACAGACAGCCAATCTGAGCACTTAGTTGCAGAAGCGAATTGAAAAGTGAATGCATTTTTAAGTCTAGATTAGATATTTATCCAGCAGTAGACATCAGATGAGTGCTACTGCTGATGATTCTTATGCTGTGCAGTAGCTGAAGTCAAATGTTACCTTGTTCTTAGGAATAGTTTCTATATCGATATCTAAGATAGTTTTTCATCTTATAAGCTCAGGTCAGTTGATAAACTCGAAAATATTCCCTCATAAAAGTATATGGCTTGTACATTATATCGAAAAAGGAAAATCACACAAAGTTGGTGAGCGTTTTACAAGGAGCCCATACCTTCATTTTCAGTATATGAGTGGATGGCTGAATTCACACGAATACTATTTCCTTTGTTGATGATATACATGAAGAACGCAACTTTAAATAAGCACGGAAAAAGCATAGAATATGCTAAGGAGGATAGTCGATAAAAACTGTATAAAACAATTGATAATTTAGCTATTGCTGAAGAAGGATGTAGTACAACTTTCGTGATTAATTCAAAACGAGAAAGCCCCGTACAGTGTTTTTGCTATATCAGTTCATTGCTAAACAAAAGAAACACGAAAGCATATTACTCAGCGTTATTTGGTCCATATTAAAAAGAAACTTACTGGTTCCGTAAGCCGATTTGTTACTGTAGCCAAAACCTAAACAGCACATCCGCAGAAATGTTAAGGTCATTGTCTTATGGGATACAAAACGGATTTCTCTTACTAATGATGTTGCCATGAATAAAATAGTAACTGGCGAAAATTAGGGAACTCTCCTGCACCATCTAGATCAAACATTTGTGAGAAGAGGGTTGGATTGCTAAAGCAAAAATTCATTTTGTACCAGGGCTATATGACACCTGCCCGCAAAAGTGCTTTTGCAATGGAGAAAGTGAGAGATCTGGAGGTTGAATTATCAGATACGGTAGTAGGTGACTCCCACTTATTTCCTAATGTAAATAAATTTGTCTCTGTAGAAATTTTGACCCCAATGAACTGGTTATGGAATCCTTAGATTATATTTTAGAGACATACCACAGTTTCACTTGTGAGACGACTTATACATACTGCAAAGACATTGAGCGGAGTGCATTTATCTAAGAGGGGACTATGTTAGAAGCAAAGTGTGTTTTTAAACTAATATACGTTGCTTATGTTGTGCGGCCGAGAACTCTCCATTTTGCCCTCCCAGTTCAATTGTATATTAAACTCCGTGTCTGTCATATTTTCTCGCCTCAACAGCTTCGGGCTAGAATACCATACTCCCCACAAAAGCCCCGACGGCTACAGGATTTTCACATCATACAGTTAACATTAAAAGAAAGGTTCTGTCATAAACAGGATTTAAACCTGCTTCCTCTGAATAATAATTTGCGGTCCGCAACACCAGCATATTAGCAAACTGGCCAACAGATGTCGGCAGTAAGCTGCGTTGGTGTGAAGAAGATGGGCATCGAAAGGTTTTTGCTGCTGGAGCAGAACAGTAACTGGATCTCCACTACCAAAGACACACTTGATACACGTTAAAAATGGGTCAACGCCCCAGTAAACTGCTCAAAGTCTTTTACAATTCACCAGATCCATCCCCAACGCTTATCAACAGACACTGTCACTGTTTCGCACAAACTGCAACTAGGTGTCGATAATTCATCTCCACCGTGGGGCTCTTTAGGGACGTTGGCTAATCCTGCGGTGTCAGCTGATCTTAGACATAGTAGTCAACGTCCGCCGTGAGGGGAAGTCAGCGAGGGGAAGTCGCTGATGATCGTAGAAGGTATACACAGTTTGTTACCGACTTAGCCAGTATTTTCAGTGACATTACACAATATGAAGGCGAAATCTGTTCTCGTAAGAAGTTCATCGATCTAAGAGCGGGACAAGGGCAACTTATGTTGATGATTGAGAGACAAATATTTAGTACTATCCGACGCTTTAATTAAATCGTATCTACATCTAGAAAATTTCGAGGGGTAACGAAGGGATCATTCTCTACCCTATCTACCCGATTAAGGGCTCTAACATTCCAGTTTGGTGTTCTCATATGACGACATCCTCCTTAGTAGTCTCCTCCTGGAGAACCAAATGGGAGACTGTTTTGCCTCCAAGATATTTTACCCAAGAGCTTTCCATCATCATTAAACCGATCAGTAGAGCTGTGTGGCCTTGACAAAAAAAAAAGGCTGTAGTTTTCCCTAGGTTTCAGCCCTTTGCAGTACCGGGACAGCAAAGCCACGTTGGCAAATGTTAACAATGTTAACAGGACAGTTCAGTCAATCGTCCATCCTGTCGCCCCTGGAACTACCCTTTCAAGAACAAGTTAGGCTGGCCTCTCCACAGATATCCCAGTGTTATGGTTGCGCTTATGGTGAAGCTATCTGTATGACAGAGGCATGGAAGCCACACCATCTCAGCAAAGTCCACAAGTTCACGGAATGTCTACATTTATAGAGTGTACGAAGTGTACGAGCACCTAAATGAGGAGAATATTGTTCCTTTTAGTCATTTTCACCTGCTTCCAAGAAGCCATGCTTTGGCCAAATTATATTCATGAATAAAGTTACTCATTCATAGTACAACAAGTGTGCCGACTCGCTCACCGACCCACTCGCTGACCTGTCTAATAGTATGTGTGGGCAACAGTTAATTCTTGCCAGACCCTACCTGCCTGTAGTGACAGAGTGTGGGCTGGCACTTTATCGTCAGGGCTAGCAGGTAGAAGTCCAACCGTGAACCGACGTACCAGGAGCACAAACCCGACCACTATAATATAGTCCGCACACAGATGAACGGGTTGGACCTGCCAGGGTAGCCGAGAGCGCTGCTTCCTGGACTCGGGTAGGCGTGTTGGCCCCTGATGGACTCCGGCCGGCGGATTAACGACGAGGGCTGGCGTGCCGGCCAGCCTGGATGTGGGTTCTAGGCGGTTTTCCACATCCCGCTAGGTTAATACCGGGCTGGTCCCCACGTTCTGCCTCAGTCACATGCGCCGCAGACATTTACAACACGACAGCACTATTTCACGCTTTACTCTAGACGCATACAGTTGGGGTACACTGATTCCATCCAGGGGGTACGGGGTGGCGGCAGGAAGGGCATCCGGCCATCCCCCACACTAACGTTGCCAAATCCGTTGTAACCACGCCGACCCTGTGTTCGCTGCGGGACTATGGCGTAAGCGAAAGAAAGAAAGAAACAGGCGAACGGGTTGAGACAGATCTACTCAGCAAGCAGGCTGGTCAACTTGTCAGCCTCTGTATGGGGCCCTCAACAAATAATCATTAGGTTCTGACACATTAATTAAATCACAGCTACATCCAACAAATTTTGAGGGGTAACAGAGGGCATAGGAGAGCAGATATTATCCCCTCACCCCCACTCTCCACTTTCACGCTCACCCCCGTATTGCTGGTTCTAAAGGCATCCATTCAATGCCCGATCAGTGCGCCGACTCGGTCATCGACCCGCTTAACTTGTCTGGCTGTGTGTGGGCACTGTCGTCTGTTTGGCAGACCCTGCCTGCCTGCCATTACAGAGTATGGACTGGCACGTAGCAGTCGGGACTAGCAGGTAGAGGCCTGCCGCTAAAACGACACACCCGGACCATGGACATGACTGCTGTACAATCGCCCACGCAGAGGTGAACAGATCGAGGAGAGGGGGTCAGCTGACTTTTGTCGCTCTATGGAGGCCTTAAGAATCTGAAGTCGCATCCTGCCCGCCACTTAGTCATAAGCATATCACAAAGCAAGCTAGTCACCCTCAGGAAACATCACTCACACTAAAATGATAAAGGCCTTAATACAGGGCACAAGAGAGTCTAAGCGGTTCTTCAGTTGTGTTACATCCCGTTGAAGCCACTCTTGATGATTAGATCCCACAGTGCTACCAGGCTGCTGAGAGTGTTAATTGCTACATGTCACCCACTGTTTTAAATAGTCCCTGACATTTTCTTTGGGATTAGGACCATGTGATTTAACAGGTAGTCAATGTTTGATACGCAGCCCGAGTGATCGTCAGACTAGGAACGACATGTGCAGCTCTGTGAAGCCGGCCGGGGTGACCGAGCGGTTCTAGGCGCTACAGTCTGGAGCCGCGCGACCGCTACGGTCGCAGGTTCGAATCCTGCCTCGGGCATGGATGTGCGTGATGTACTTAGGTTAGTTAGGTTTAAGTAGTTCTAAGTTCTAGGGGACTGATGACCTTAGAAGTTAAGTCCCATAGTGCTCAGAGCCATTTGAACCAATTTAGCTCTGTGAACATGATAGTTGCCATCTTGTAATACAGAAGTGCAATACACGATCATTGATAAAGTTGGAATAATGATCATCGTTCATATTCATGGCAAGTTGAGCAACGGGTTTCAAGTCATCGTATGAAAAACAACCTCAAAACATCACAGAACCACTTCCAACCAAAGGGTTTCCAGGTATTTGGATGGCTCCAAAACTTCTCCAGTAATAGAAACCAGTATGCGTCCTCGACGGCGAGTGTTAATCAGAGACAAGGGTGCCGTCAAGAGTGCTCCAGGGAAGTGTGATCGAACCGTTATTATTTTCTCTATACATAAATTATCTGGCGGTCTGCAGTCTGCGGTGCTCTGCTGATGACGCTGTGGAGTAGGCAAAACAAACCCATAATATTCGGATAGAGCGTTATTAGTGTCCTGCTTCACGCAGTCACGTTGCTGAAATATCTGGGAGTAACGTTCCAAAGCGATATGAAATGGAATGAGCATGTGAGGATTGTGGTGGGTAAGTTTTATATATATATATTTTTTTTTCCATGTAAACACAGCTCACACCACATGGCGCCACCACCAGCTTGCACAGTGGCTTCGTGGGGTCTGGGTCACACTCGTACCCCACCATCACACCATCAGCTCTTACCAATTGAAATCGGGAAAGGTCCGAGCAGGCCACGGTTTTCCAGTGTCTAGGATCCAACCAGTATGGCCACGAGCCCAGGGGAGGCGCTGCTGGCGATACCGTGCTGTTAGCTAAGGCACTCGCGTCAGTCGTCGCTGCTGTAGCCCAGTAACGCCAAATTTCCCCGCACTATCCTAGCGCATAGGCACAGCCTTTTTATACCTAGCGTACCCGATACTGCCGCCTACGGTCGCAGGTTCGAATCCTGCCTTGGGCATGGATGTGTGTGATGTCCTTAGGTTAGCTAGGTTTAAGTAGTTCTAAGTTCTAGGGGAATGATGACCTCAGATGTTAAGTCCCATAGTGCTCAGAGCCATTTGAGCCCATTACTTTACTTCATTTCGTGTTGCGACGTAAATTATTTGCTGGGCACGACTGATTAAAAGTGAGCACCTTCAAGGCTGACGCAAGAGGCCACAGAAGCGGGTCTTTATAGGTTGACCGGGCCAAGTCACATCGGTGGCTTCCTGCTGATATGACAAATACTGTCTCCGACGCATCGAGACGGTTACCACATGCCACGGCCAAGCAGAGCGCCAAAGGTGTAACAGCACTGCACAGCAGAAAGGCAGTGCTGATGCTACATGGGTGACCTGATTGTTTCATACGATATTGCAGTGCCTGTGTTATTCTGATTACGATGCAAAGTTCCTTTGGACAGGCATGTATGTCCAAAGGAACTTTGCAGCGTAATCACAATAACAGAGGCACTGCAGTATCGTATTTATCTGCCGATACCGGGCAAGTGACTTTCAAGTACAACGTCTGACCTGTACAGGAATATACGAGGGTCACTCCAAAAGAAATGCACATCTTTTATTCCACATGTTTGAAAGTTTTACAGTGTGTAGATACATCCATTAGGAACAATATTTTCATTTCTCCACATAATTTCCATCCCTCTCAACTGCATTACGCCATCTTGGAACCAGCACCTGTATACCCGCACAGTAAAATTCTGGACCAACCTGTTGGAGCCACTGTTTGGCAGCGTGCACAAGGGAGTCATCATCTTCAAACCTTGTTCCACGAAGAGAGTCTTTCAGTTTCCCAAAGAGATGATAGTTACATGGAGCCAGGACCGGACTGTAAGGCGGGTGTTTTAGAGTTGTCCATCCGAGTTTCGTGATCGCTTCCACGATTTTTTGACTGACATGTGGCCGTGCATTGTCGTGAAACAGCAAAACAGCATGCTTTTACCGAAGTGATCGAACACGACTCAATCGAGCTTGAAGTTTCTTCAGTGTCGTCACATATCCATCAGAATTTATGGTGGTTCCACTTGGCATGATGTCCACAAGCAAGAGTACTTCGGAATAGAAAAACACCTTAGCCATAACTTTTCCAGCAGAAGGTGTGGTTTTGAATTTCTTTTCCTTGGGTGAATTTGCGTGATGCCACTCCATTGATTACCTCTTCGTCTATGGTGAAAAATGATGGAGCCATGTTTCATCACCTGTCACAATTCTTCCAAGAAATTCACCTCCACCATTCTCATACTGTTCCAAAAGTTCGCTGCGAACCGTTTCTTTGTGAGCCACTGTCAACATCCTGGGAACCCACCTGGCACAAACCTTTTTTAACGCCATCACTTTCAGTATTCTGCAAACATTTCCTTCCCCTATCCCAACGTAGCGTGACAATTCGTTCACTGTGATGCGTCTGTCAGCAGTCACCAATTCGTTAACTCTCTGCACATTGTCTGGTGTGTGTGCAGTACAAGGCCTGCCACTGCGAGGACAATCCTCAATATTGCTGTGCTCGCTTTCATCACGTAACCTGCTTGCCCACCGACTAACTGTACAGGGATCGACAGTAGCATCTCCACACACCTTTTTCAACCTCTTGTGAACATTTCCCAATGTCTCGTTTTCACAGCACAGGGATTCTATGACAGCACGTTGCTTCTGACGAACGTCAAGTGTAGCAGCCATCTTGAAGACATGCTGTGACGGCGCCACTCACAGGAACAGGTTGAACTAAGTTTGAAAACAAGCGGGAAGGATGTATCTACACCAGAATGAAAACTGTATTTTTACAAAAACAGTGTGCATTTCTATTGGAGTGACCCTTGTACGTAATGGATGTACGAGTATAGGTTGTAGATGGAAGTTTTGGTCTGGCTTTAAATCGTGCAACGATAGCCGAATGATAAGGTGACATCTGTTGATAAGCGGGAAATCAGGATTCGAGTCCTGGTCCGCCACAAACTTTCATTGGTGTCATTCGACTCTGCAGCTGATGGTTGTCCTTATTCGCAACTGCGTATTTATTTCATGTGATTGTTTCGTGTTCGATAAATGATTCTGTTATGGCTTACACGATAGAAAACGATGATTAGCAAAACAAGGATAGGCCAGTCCTGTATCAATCCTACCCATTTATAGTCGGGGGTACTGCATTCTGTCGGCCCCAAGCTTCGTGGGCGGGGGAGGGATCTCAAATGGCCTACCAGTCTATGAGTCTCCATAGATCGACCAGTCTCCACCTCTAAAAGGTGCAGGTGCTACAGTCAGTGACTTGGTGCCACCAGATTTGACTTGTAGCCGCTCAGCTCACACGGAATGTTCTATTGTCACTCTGGCTGAAAGTGTATAGACAGCAGCTACGGTAGGTTCCTGCACTTCGTTAACGTCGCAGACCGGCTTCACTGAACCTGCCTCACATCTGCAGAACGGCTACACTTTAAAAATAAGGTGCCTTACCTAGGTGTCTGACTCATTATGACAAAAATCACAGAACACACAGAATACCACAGAAATTAGTCAATCGTAGTTTCGCTCACGCAAAACACGATAGACCGCCTAATGCGACGGAAACTTACGTAGCACGGAACGGGGAAACAGACTGAGTACTGATTGGCTAGCTGCACAGCTGTCTACTGAACATACCCGGCCCGAGGCCATCAACGCAGCCGCGACCTATAGCTGTGGCCCTGCTGCTCTTCCTGAGACCCAAGCTGTGGAGTCAGCACCCTCCAATCGGCGGGCCACCGGTGGCCTACAGGGCAGTGCAGCGACTCAGAAAACTTCGACTGTGCAGGCAGATTCCTGGCTGCCTGCCTCTGCTGGTGTGGGCTTCTGCTGTTGCGAACCGTCTCATCCACGCTGGGCCCTCGGCGAGATTGTGCACGCCTCGTCGCGCCCCATGCTGTGCAGTGGGGCAGCCTCTGGTCTGCACTGTGGACCGCTGCCCCCTGGTGTCCAGCTCCCTGCCAATTTGCTGCTGTCGGCACTGCACCGGCAGCCGCCGCCGGGCTGCATACTGAGGGCCGCACATCTTGGAAGGCCGCCTAACGTCCAGGGGACGTCAGGATCTTCGAGTATCAAGGGTGTGGTTTATGAGCAATGAGCGGATGTTTTAGCAGCGAAGACAGGACTGCGTCGGACGACTACCAGCCATCTACCTACCGCTCCACTCCATTGGAGAACTGCTGCCTCCCTGATCTCTGACGGCCCGGATCCACAACCTACCGTAGAGCCCTGCCACCATAGCCTCTGTGGCGGTGAAGAAGTAACAAACCGCGATGCCATGCCTGATACTGAACTTTTCCTGCATGAACAGCGAAAATGAAGTATTTTTCCTTTGATTATTTTCTGATAGTGTGTCAGCGAGGAAGTTTCATGATGGTTTGAAATTATAGACAAAAATTGTTCTAAGTGTTTCAGTTCTCTCATTCTCAAATAATGGATGAATATAGTCTGGGCACTTGTGTACGTACACTGTTTCTAACATTCATTGTATTGTATTGTAACCCCACGACGACTACCACAGTCCACTTCACCCCTCCGCCGCCCCACACCGAACCCAGGGTTATTGTGCGCTTCGGCCCCCGGTGGACCCCCCAGGGAACGTCTCACACCAGACGAGTGTTTGCGTGGTAGAGGAATGGTGGTGTACGCGTACGTGGAGAACTTGTTTGCGCAGCAATCGCCGACATAGTGTAACTGAGGCGGAATAAGGGGAACCAGCCCACATTCGCCGAGGCAGATGGAAAACTTCCTAAAAACCATCCACAGACTGGCCGGTTCACCGGACCTCGACACAGATCCGCCGGGCGGATTCGTGCCGGGGACCAGGCGCTCCTTCCCGCTCGGAAAGCCGTGCGTTTTTTATTTTTTTTTTCATTTTTTTGCAAAGCCAAAATCAAATTTCTTTTTCCTTTAAGAAAAAATTATGAGGAATAAATAAGGAAAAGTTTTTTTTTTCAAAAGAAAACAAAGACTCCAATTATACTGGTTTCTCCTTAAAGTAAACAAAAATGAATCTCCTTCGTCTTGTTGGCGAAGAAGCAATCTTTTGGAACAAAAAAAAAGTTTCTCAAAGCTAAAATCAAATTTCTTTTTCGTTTAAGAACAAATTATGAGGAATAAATAAGGAAAAGTTTTTTTTAATTAAAGTCGTCGTGCGACTTGTAGTTAAAGACCAGTTCTTACAGAAGCTCCTGAAGTGTCTCCGTCTACAGCATGCGAGCTCGTCCAAACGTGTCTTCTCATGGCGTCGGCATGGGTACTGGCTAGCAGATCTATTCAGTTCGGTTCGGTTTATACAGTTTTCAGCTTCTCAGGGCTTGGACGTTCCAGCAACTAGGTGGGTCATCGAAAGTGCTCCGTAAGAAATTGGAAAAATATTGCTTAAAGCGTGGGTTGCGTATCAGGACGCAGTGTCGTTCGTTGATATAAGTCCAATATCCTAGCGATGACCAGGGGCGGTGTTAGGCGACCATTGTACATGATTTTAGAGGTTGCACTACTCGACAGGCGCATAACGACTGTGACAATACCGCCAGGAAAACCCATATGCTGAAGAACTGTTCGTAATTAGAAGTGGTCAACACGGTCGAAAGCCTGGCTAAAGTCCAGTGAAGCCAAGGCGCCAGGGAGACGCTGACAATGCGCTAATGCTATCATGTCTCTGTAACGGCAAAGGGCTGCACGGATGTCGTCGCCTCCTAGGGAAGTCTGGTCGCAGGATGTGACGTAACGTGCGACCCTCTTGAGTCGCGATGCCAGTAGCCGTGTGAATATTTTCATGTCGCTGTTGAGCAAAGTAATTGGTCGATAGTCCTGGACCCTCGATAACCCGTGCGGTTTATGTACGGAGATAATAATGCCTTCTAGAAAGGCGCTCGGGACCACTGTCATCGGTGATCAGCTCTTGTGCGATTGCCGTCCACGTGGAAGCCAACAAATAGTGAAACTTTTATAAAATTCGATAGGTATACCGTCAGGTCCAGGAGATCTGTTATCGGAACCCGCCTTGATAGCATCTACCACTTCATCCGTGGTTACGTCGTCTTGGAGGTCATGCACTGCATCCTCCGGAAGAGTGTTCGTAGTAAGCTGAGCGACTTCTGTGATCAGTGCTGCAGAATGCGCTACGGCTGCGTATAGCCCGGCAAAATGAGCATGGAGAGTACGACCGATGCTTTGTTGGGTGTCGTGCCGGCGCCCTTCCACATCAGTGAGGACTTGGATCAGAGCTCGTTGTCGTCGTTGTCTTTCCTGAAGGAGGTGGTACATCGACGGACGTTCTTGAGGGATTCGATTAGAAGCTCGAGAACGGACTACAGTGCCTTCCAAGTGACGCCACGTGATCAATGAGATCTGCGCTTTCGTGCGATGGACCATCGACTGCCGGGCTGGCGAGAAAGGCATCGTCGTACAGTCACGTAGTATGGTGTAGTAGAAGTGCAGGGTATTAGTTTGCCACGCCTTTAATTCCTTCCCATAACTCATCAGAGTCTTCCTGAGGGTCGGCTTTGCACAGGAGAGCCACCATGATAAGGTGGAGTCATAGGCTTCTCGACGATGGTGGGTCCGCAGCTCGTGGTCGTGCGGTAGCGTTCTCGCTTCCCGCGCCCGGGTTCCCGGGTTCGATTCCCGGCGGGGTCAGGGATTTTCTCTGCCTCGTGATGACTGGGTGTTGTGTGATGTCCTTAGGTTAGTTAGGTTTAAGTAGTTCTAAGTTCTAGGGGACTGATGACAATAGATGTTAAGTCCCATAGTGCTCAGACCCATCTTTTGACGATGGTGGCAGCGTGCCCATGCTTCTTCGACCATACGGCGACAGTCTGAGGAGGTCAGGTGAGCGACATTGAGTTTCCATAGACCACGACTATACCACACCTGCTGTCGGACGAGAGTGACGTCACAGAGGTACGCATCATGGTCGGAAAAGGCCAAGGGCCAGACATCCGCATGACGTGTGCCATCAGCAAGGGAGCGGGTAACGTAGATGCGATCTATGCGGCTTGACGAGTGAGAGGTGTAGAATGTATAGCCCGGTTGAATTCCGTGGAGCTTCTTCCATGTGTCAACTGTTTTGGTTGGCAGGAGAGCCAACACCAGGTTACTAGAGGAGGCCGAAAGGCACGCGTTTTAGCTCACGCAGGCTGGCGTGAGGTCTGGAACAGGACAAGGAAATTAGAATTTAGAAAAACGGACGTAGCTGGCGGAATACTTAACTTTAATCCGTTAATGAAGAACTTCGGTCTTGCCGGTACATGCTTCACAATATCAATGGTAACTGATAATGGCGCCTTGCTAGGTCGTAGCAAATGACGTAGCTGAAGGCTCTGTTAAACTATCGTCTCGGCAAATGAGAGCGTAATTTGTCAGTGAACCATCGCTAGCAAAGTCGGTTGTACAACTGGGCGAGTGCTAGGAAGTCTCTCTAGACCTGTCATGTGGCGGCGCTCGGTCTGCAATCACTGATAGTGGCGACACGCGGGTCCGACGTATACTAACGGACCGCGGCCGATTTAAAGGCTACCACCTAGCAAGTGTGGTGTCTGGCGGTGGCACCACATTCCTCCCCCGCAAATCAGCGTACGGTTGTGGCATAAGGCTCCCGCCCGCCGTGGGGAGGACCCCATGTTGACGTATGCGAAGAGGTGGGAAGCCTAACAACAGGCGAGGCTGTGCCACCCGCACCCTGCCATTCGGACCGCGGGGAGCTAGGAAACGCCTGAAAACCTGCTCCAGGGTGCACGCCAACATGCGGTGTATGCGCCCGCAGAGAGACAGGAGGGACCGAAGGGTCGACCTCCATCGGGTCGGGGCACCCGACGGGCGAAGACGACATATGGTCCGGAGCGGGCAAGAGTTCCATGTCGGCGGACAACTGGTCACGGGAAGCGATCGGCGGCGCGTGACCCATGGAGGCGCCCGGCGGTTGCAGCGACGCGTCCACTGCGGGCGTCGTCGGCGGGAGAACAGGCGGCGACGGCGGTGGCGGTGGCCCGTCGCCTTGGGGCAAAATGGAAGGCAGCGTCGGTAATACCTGGGACTGAGGCAAGCCAGTAGATGGGTCCCCAGGGCGCTAACCGGACGGCACCGTCGCTGAAAGCAGACGGCGAGCGGCAGATCCCATGCGACGACAGAGGCGCAGCTAATTGAGATGCCGGCGCACCTCACCAGAGGCCCCAAAAACCAGCTACATAGCGCGTCCGAGGCAGCGAAGAATGCGCCCTTCGAGCCAACGCCGTGAACCTCGGTAGTGACGATAACAGACAACTTCGCCTGCAGCAAAAGCAGGTGTCTGCCGCTGCACAGGAACCTGATGCGGCGGATGTAGCAAAGACATCAAAGTTCGATGATGACGACCGTGGAGCAACTCAGCCGGCGAGCGACCATCTCGGGGCTGAGAGCGATACGAGGACAAAAAGAGCAATAACGCGTCCTCCCGAGAATGCGACTCTTTTAACTTCAACATCCGTGACTTGAAAGTCCTGACCAATCGTTCAGCGGCACCGTTTGACTGTGGCGAAAACGGGGCTGAGAGCGATACGAGGACAAAAAGAGCAATAACGCGTCCTCCCGAGAATGCGACTCTTTTAACTTCAACATCCGTGACTTGAAAGTCCTGACCAATCGTTCAGCGGCACCGTTTGACTGTGGCGAAAACGGCGCGGACGTCAGATGTTGAATACCATTGGCCTTGCAGAATGACTGAAATTCTGTGGACAGGAATTGTGGGCCATTTCGGAAACAATAGTCTGTGGAAGACCTTCAATGCAAAAGATAACAGATAACGCTTGGATGGTGGCAGATGACGTCGTGGAAGACATCCGGACAACAAAAGTAAAATTACTGAATGAATCTACCACAACCAACCATCGAGCATTCCAGAATGGACCAGCAAAATCGATGTGTAAGCGTTGCCAAGGGGAAGTGGCTTTTGGCCATGCTGATTGTTGTTCGGCACACACCATGCAAGAAGAGCACATATTCGTAATCGCGGCATCGTTTCCGAACCAAGTACGGTGCTGACGAGCAAGTTGTTTCGTTCTCATTATACCCCAATGTCCTTGGTGAAGAAGCTGTAAGACAGAGGACTGTAACGAACGTGGGACCACGACCCTGGACTGATCATTATCAGAACGCAACAGCAAAACACCACGTCGAACAAAAAGTCTCTCCTGGTGAGCAAAAAATCGGCGAACCAACGGATCCCCGATCCGTGACTTTGACAAGGGCCATTGCGTAGCAACAAAACGCAGAACGGTTGCAAGGACAGGGGCGGCAGCTGTGGCAGTAGCTACACGACGAAAATCAATCGGAAACGATTCGACCACGTCATCGGTTTCCGCATCAAGGAACATGCAAGCAAGTTCGGAGGAATCGAATGCCCGATCCTCAGCAACAGGCAAGCGGGACAACGCATCAGCGTTTCCGTGCTTAGCAGTGGACCGATACAAGATATCGTAGCGGTACTGCGAGAGGAAAATAGACCAGCGAACGAATTTCTGTGCTGTACGTGGAGGTACAGGCTTGGTCGGATGAAAAAGCGATGTCAGAGGTTTGTGGCATGTGATTATGGTAAAGTGACGACCATACAAGAAATCATGAAACTTTGTAACACCAAATGCGAGAGCCAATGCTTCTTTCTCGATCTGTGAATAATTTCTTTGCGCAGACGAGATCAATTTGGACGCAAAGGCAATAGGGCGATCGTGCGATCCATCTTTGTGCGCAAGCACAGCACCGATCCCGAAATCCGATGCATCCACCATCAACAAAAGGGGCTTCTGGGGATCGAATGGCGTAAGGCAAGTATTGGAAAGCAACGCCGATTTCAGCTGGCGAAAGGCGCGTTCGCAGTCCGTCGTCCAGACGAACGGAACACCTTTACGGCGTAAACGATGAAGCGGAGCTGAAATGGAAGAGGCATGCGGCACATATTTATGATAATGGTTGATTTTTCCCAGCACACTCTGTAGCTGCTTCAAATTCTGCGGCGAAGGCAAGTCTTGTATGGCACGGAGGTGCTCGGGACTGGGATGTATGCCTTGGGCATTGAGTACATGTCCCAGGTAGGGCAAGTCACGAGCAAAAAACACACATTTGTCCTTCCGCAAGTGAAGACCATTTTGTCGTAAGACTAGAAATAATGTTCTGAGATTGGCTAAATGTTCTTCTTCAGTCTTTCCGGAGAGCACAATATCGTCCAGATAGTTTGCTGCAGTAGGGACCGACGCACAAACAGTTTGTAGATATTGTTGAAACAATGCAGGGGTGGATGCACACCCGAATGACAGTCGTTTGAACTGATACAACCCAAGATGCGTGTTAACCACCAAAACGCGCTGGGATTCTTCGTCCACCGGTATTTGCAAGTACGCATCTGCTAGGTCCAACTTCGAAAAATATTTACCCAGGCACAGTCTGTCAAAAAGATCTTCCGGGTGGGGTAAAGGAAAAGTTGCAATCGCTAGTTGTGGATTCACTGTTGCCTTGAAGTCCACACAAAGTCTCAATTTTCCGGAAGGTTTCGGCAAAATTACTAAGGGTGATGCCCAGAGAGAAGCCTGCACACGTTCAATTACACCTTGTGATTCCAAATCGTGTAATGTTTTTGCGACCTCATCACGCAATGCGCAGGGAACATTGCGCGCTCTGAAAAATTTCGATTGCGCGTTTACTTTCAGTTCCAAATGTGCTTTATAGTTCTTAGCGCAACCAAGGCCCGGTGCAAAAATGTCTGCAGATTCTTCACATAGACGAGAAACACTGTCTGAAGGCACAGTCTGGTTCACTGATAGGACCTGATTTACTATAGACAAGTTAAACAACTGAAACAAATCGAAACCAAACAAGTTCACTGTAGAAGAAGAACGTAGGACGTAAAATGACACAAGTTTTGTTTGTCCTTTGTATGTTGCAAGAAGGCTGCACTGTCCTAATACAGGGCTCTTGACCTGAATATCTAGTTAACTTAACATGTGCGGCACACAACGGAGGTGTGCCCAGCTGTTTGTACGTGTCTTGATTGATCAGTGAGACTGTAGCTCCAGTATCGAGCTGGAATGGTATCACTTTGCCGTTAATGTCCAAGTCTACAAAAAGTTTATTGTCCTGCTGATGACAAGAGTGACTGTCTCGTGCAACGTGAACTGACACTGGTACATAATCACTTGCGACTTGACAGGATTTCCGGCGATGTCGACGCACACTATTTGTGGGACGAACATAGTCACTGTTAAAGAGAGTGGCACTGGGCGGAGTGAAATGAACTACATGAATTTCCATGAGCAAAGTTTCACGAGCCTGAGTATCCTTGATTCGAATCCGGCGCGAAGCAAAGGGCCTGGAATGGGTTTGAGCTTCCGATCTGAGCTTTTTCTGGCAAACACTCTGAACACATCCTTTTTTATTACAGAAAAATCAAATAGCCTGGCGTGACGGGCAATTCTCATGCGAATGTCTAGTAGCACACCGCGGGCATGATTTTAGCACGGCATTTGCGTGCCTGCGCGGCACATGTGGCTGAGAGCCTGGCGGCAGCGGCGCGGCCGGGCACGAGGGCTTTTTACTGCTCCTTGCAGCTCGCCCGGCGGGCCGGTTAACCTGACACACGGCTGGTGAAGTTTCAAGTGATTCCTGAGCAAAGTCAAGTGTGTCCTGGCTATCCAATATGTCCATCACTTGTTGAAGGGAGGGATTGACTAGTTTCAAAATCTGTTCCCTTATACGAACATCAGAAACGTTCTGTGCAATTGCATCATGTACCATAGTATCTGAATAAGGGAGCCACATTGACACTCAAAAGCACAATCCCTAGTAAGGCCTTGCAAAGTTGCAACCCGCTCCCGATTAGTCTGACCTGCTGTACGTTTTGTACGAAAGAAGGTATACCTTTTCGCAACTACATTGACTGATTCTTTGAAATATGCATCTAATGCAGACAAAATTTCGTCGTAGGACAGAGTTGCTACGTCGCGTCAGGGAAATAATTTGACTATCACACAGTACGTGGTCACCCCGACGGATGATAACAAAAAAGGCTGCCGCTCGTTACCTTGAATTCTGTAGGCGGGAGATGGAATCCAAATTGGCGTGACCACTCCGTCCAGCTTTCCAGTGCAGCACCAAAAGGTCGAAAAGTTGGTGCAACAGCGTGTTGTGGCTGCGTTAGCGGTGGAGCGGCGGCTGCCGCATCGTTTTGCATTGCCCGTTGACGCTGGACGAGCTCTCCAAGGGCATCCAGTAAGGCCTGCGTCTGCTGATTCTGTAAGCGATAAAAGTCGGACAGTACATCTGGAGATTGTGGCGAAGCCATTACACAAGTAAATCAGGGCAATATCGATAAGAACGCGGTTGTGCCTCGTCGCCAATGTTTTGGTTGGCAGGAGAGCCAACATCGGGTTACTAGAGGAGGCCGAAAGGCACACGTTTTAGCTCACGCAGGCTGGCGTGAGGTCTGGAACAGGACAAGGAGATTAGAATTTAGAAAAACGGACGTAGCTGGTGGAATACTTAACTTTAATCCGTTAATGAAGAACGTCGGTCTTGCCGGTACATGATTCACAATATCAGTGGTAACTGATAATGGCGCCTTGCTAGGTCGTAGCAAATGACGTAGCTGAAGGCTCTGTTAAACTATCGTCTCGGCAAATGAGAGCGTAATTTGTCAGTGGACCATCGCTAGCAAAGTCGGTTGTACAACTGGGAGAGTGCTAGGAAGTCTCTCTAGACCTGCCATGTGGCGGCGCTCGGTCTGCAATCACTGATAGTGGCGACACGCGGGTCCGACGTATGCTAACGGACCGCGGCCGATTTAAAGGCTACCACCTAGCAAGTGTGGTGTCTGGCAGTGACACCACATCAACAAGTCGTAGACGGTCGATGACCACTGAGAGAGATGCACAAAGGGAATGTCGCGGGAGTTGATCCACAGGCTCTTGTGACGAGTTAAAATCCCCACCGAGTACCAAATCGTCCTGCGGACCGGTGAAGAGGGGTGTGACGCTTTCGGCAAAAAAAGTTTGTCGGTCACGACGGCGGCCAGTGCCGGACGGAGCGTAGATATTAATAATGCGCACGCCGAACAGTGTGAGGGCCATACCTCGCGCAGTGGGGAGGTAGATGATGTCCTCTGCAGGAAGTCCGTCGCGTAGCAGGATGGCGACGCCGCTACCGGTGTCTGATGCCGGGGAAACATGGGCGTTGTTTCCGGTGGGAACTAGGAAGTCAGCCACAAACATCTCTTCTAAGAGTGCTATATCCACATCCGAAGAGTAAATAGTGTCTCTGAACATGGCCAGTTTATGGGGGGGGGGGGGGGGGGGGGGGGCACGAATGGTGGCAAGATTCATCGTGGCGATACGATATTGCTGTGTACGGCCATCCTCAGTATTTGCAGAACGTGCGGTAGCCGGTAGGTGGAGACCCGCCGGTGGTCCCGCAGTGGTGATAATTACTGGCGGGGCGCCAGCCCCAGTGTCGCCGAGGTGGACTCCTGTGCAGACACGCTGGCAGTCTGTTCCACTTCTTATTCAACGTCATCGGCCCTGGAAGCTGACGACGTGGACATGTGACGGTCACGTACTTTCGGAACGGGTGTTGTGGATTCCGCAGCATGAGTGGCAGGGGGACCGCCGTCATCATTCGTTGACAACGGCGGGGACACGTCCCTGGCTGGGAGAGTAGGCGTCACAGGAGGGGCGCCTGTTGCTGCCGCATCGCGTGACTGGACGCAATGTGGGAGATCACCGTCAGACATCAGGTCGGCATCTCGCGGGGCCGTCTGAGAAAGGGCGTCATCGGAAGGCGTTCGTCGTCGTTTCCTGTGTTTGCGAGGCGACCGCTGTTTTCTGATGTGGCCTTCTGAATCTGAATGTGGTCGCCCGTCGTCTAACGCCGAAACGGCTGGACAAAGGCAGACGTCGGCACGACACCGAGGTCGACGTCCATGGTTCCAACAGGAACATCGGTTTCGGTCTGCAACCCGGACGGTCCTGAAGCGAGCACTGTAGGCGACGCCGTACTTGTGTCTTCGGCGCGTTGTGATGCGGCGGGTGGCGTTGACGATGCTGCTGGCGCAATCGAGATTGGTACGACGGGGTCCTGTGCAACCTTGGCGTAGGTGATGGGTAAGGACGTGACCGTCGAAGCCTGGCTCTCTTCACGTAACGGCGTCTGCATTAAACGGCGGTGTAAGCATTCGGAACGCACATGTCCCTCCTGGCCACATCCTGCGCACGTTCGTGGCTGTCCATCGTACGTGACGATGGCCCTCACATCGACAATCAGCAGGTACGATGGGACATATTTCGTCAGCTCAATTTTTAATCTGCCGGACGCCATTTAATACGGGGTAGGTCGTAAATGTTTTCCACTTCTCCGTGGCGTGACCCAAGACGGTGCCATATGGTTGGAAAGCGGCAATGACCACATCCTGAGGCACCTCGAACGGGAGCTCAAACACCCGCAATGTCCGGAGACAGAATCCAGCATGGGCGACTGTCACAGCACCCATATGTCCATCAGAGTGTTTAAATTTGAGTCCGGTGGCATGACGGTGAATTATGTCATTGCAAATTTCCTCCGTCGACATCTTTATGTAGACAACACTTCCAGTGATGGAAAAATGTATGCCGATTACGTCCTGGGGGTTCAAACGTAGATCCTCACGTATGAACTGTTCGACTTCGAAAGCTCTGGGTTTGGATGTTCGTCCTGAAACGTTACTTTGATCGTTGCACGGCGGTACGAGTGCGCCATGGTGTACGTTAGTACTGGACTCGATAGACACAAACACCGCGACGCGGAAGTAAACACCGCCGAGAGCGGAGCGTCGGACGGCGCGCGGAGCAGCTCCGCACGCTAGCACGGCTGCGAACCGACGTGCGTTAGACCGCACGGCCAACCGGGCGGGCTTCTAACATTCATACTTATTTTGTTAAATCTTGAACTTAAAATCATACCTCTTAATGCGTAGATGATGACAGCATTTTAAATTTTTAAATTCTGTCAGTCGGTCCCTGCACGGCAGTGCACGGTACCAATATGGTCGAAAAATCCGTGCTCGAAAATCCAATTTTTCAGAGGCCTGTCTCTAGTTCTGTTGAGCACAGGAAAAGTGGTCAAGTGTTTTGTGTAGTAATTAGTCTAGAGATCATTTCTAAACCTATCAGAATAATTAGCATACTGTAGCTATCGTACAGTACAGGGTGAAAATTTAAACATTACACGTTTCGCCCACTCCAGAAAAATTCAGCAAACTGGCGAGTTCTTTTGCTTTATATGTGGTCTGCAGTGGATCTTAGGCGGCTTATAGAACCACCATTGGTTCAGGGACGTTTCCTGGGGAAGCCGCAAAAAACCATGAGTTTGGATACGAAAAGAACCAATTTCTATTCATGGCAGATCGTCAAAATGACCTTAAAGTGATATTCTTTTTCGATATCATTTATTGTTTCCGATACCCCGAGATTCAAAGTAATCGTACTAAAACACGTAAAATATGCATGTAATGTAAGGTCCGAGGCGTGAATGTAGTTTTAACTGACGTACTTAACACATACAAATGGTTCTAAAGTCATCACAAGGGTTCTCAAGTTATCAAACCATGTTTTTAGTAAGCATATTTTCACCAATAAAACTTTATGACGTGCTGGATCAGTGAAATGGGCGCTTCACATCTATACTAATCTACCCAAAGTGGTATTGCAGTGAGAAAATTGGGAGAAAAGGGGTCTTAACGTGCCCGAAAAGAACTTACAATGATTGTGAAAAATTATCTGAAAACTGGGAAGATTTCCAGTTCAGTAATATATTCCTAAAAACACTTACACTCTTTTAAGAAATAAATTATGAACAGGGTGTTTTCGACGAATTGTACGATCTATGAGTAAAGTAGTCAGAAAAAATGTACGGCAAACGATTTTGTGTTAACATTAGGTGCACTTGTTTGTTTTTTATACGTGTCAAGCTACATAAATGCGTCGAAGTATATAAATAAACAGTTAAAATTTTACAGATCTGTGGATTTCTTATCAAAGAAGCAGCACAACTGCTCCAGCAAGGAAAGAAAGAAATTAGCGGAAAAAGACTCCTGCCGGAGCACAAAATAGGCGAATATGTTCCTCTTTAAAAGACTGACGGAAACGTAGGGAACCAGCCGTCTCAATACTCACTCCACCTTCCTCACCAAAAGTTTTGGCATGCGAGCATATTCGCGTTATTTTGTACCGAAAGAGGGTAGCAGAGATACTGACGGTGGAAGAGAGATGAGACGGTGCCAGTGGGAGAGAAAGAGAGGTGGGAGAGAGAAAGTGCAAGTGGGAAAGAGAGATGAATGAAGACAATAGCAGTGGGAGCCAAAGAGTGAGAACATATTAATAGTCAGTGGGAGGTAGTGGTAGTAAAAGACAAAGAGAAATGGATAGAGATAGATGTAATGAGAGTCAAAGAGAGAGGGGACACTAGAAATAAAAAATATAGATTGGAGACCATACATAGGTTTCGGAGGGGCCTGGATCCTCCGATTCTGACAATCTTTAACACCTAGGTATAAGGGAGCGCGCAGTTTGGACCAAAATTTTAAGCATGTGGGTAAAGGGGAAGTGGTCAAGTGTCAGCAAGACTCACGCACTGACGGTTTCGTCCAAATGTAGTTATGTGTATGGATAGTTCATCGGCCCCGGGAACCGAAAATCTCTATGACTTTTGGCTATTTCGATATCGATACTGGCAAGATAACGGTCCAGGGACATTCAGAACCGTATCAATATCTCTACAGTAGTTCCTGAGACTAGCACAGACATACTAAAAGAAACGAACAAGAGACTTGAGTTTATATACACTCATCAAAAAAAGTTTTGCGTCACCCCAGTTCCCAGAACTCCTGAAGACGGACGTTGACTGTGGACATTGTATCACAGACACAGTCCCTTTGACTGTTCACAGATGTCACTAAACCCGGCCAAAGATGTAAACAACCTTGCATGAGCAGCGCCTATTAGAGGGAGGGGGTCCGACAGCCGATAAGTTCCAATCATTTCACCAGGAAGGAGGTACACGGCTCGTGTTACCCTTAGTTCAACCATGCCTAGACGGTCAATACCGCGGTTCGATCGCGTCCGCATTGTTACTTTGTGTCAGGACGGGCTCTCAACAAGGGAAATGTCCAGGCGTCTCGGAGTGAACCAAAGAGATGTTGTTCGGACATGGAGGAGATACAGAGAGACAGGAACTGTCGATGACATGCCTCGCTCAGCCGCTCAAGGGCTGCTACTACAGTGGATGACCGCTATCTACGGATTATGGTTCGGAGAAGCCCAGACAGCAACGCCACCATGTTGAATGACGCATTTCGTGTAGCCACAGGACGTCGTGTTACGACTCAAACTGTGCGCAATAGGCAGCATAATGTGCAACTTCACTCCCGACGTCCATGGTGAGGTCCATCTTTGCAGCCAGGACATCATGCAGCGCCGCACAGATGGGCCCAACAAACATGGGAAACTCAGGATTGACATCACGTTCTCGTCACCGATGTGTGTCGCATGTTGTCTTCAACCAGACAATCGTCGGAGACGTGTTTGGAGGCAACCCGGTCAGGCCGAATGCCTTAGACACACTGTCCAGCGAGTGCAGCAAGGTGGAGGTTCCCTGCTGTTTTGGGGTGGCATCATGTGGGGCCGACGTACGCCGCTGGTGGTCATGGAAGGCGCCGTAACGGCTGTACGATACGTGAATCCGACCGATAGTGCAACCATATCGGCAGCATACTGGGGAGGCATTCGTCTTCATGGACGACAATTCGCGCCCCCATCATGCACATCTTGTCAGTGACTTGAGGACAACGACATCGCTCGACTACAGTGCACAGCATGTTCTCCAGATAAGCCTGGGAGAGAGGAACAATCTGGACCAACAGTGTCTTGATGAACTTTTGGATAGTATGCCACGACGAATACAGGTATGCATCAATGCAAGAGGACGTGCTACTGTGTATTAGAGGCACCGGTTCAAAAATGTCTCTAAGCGCTATGGGACTTAATATCTGAGGTCATCAGTCCCCTAGATTTAGAACTACTTAAACCTAAATAACCGAAGGACATCACGCACATCCATGCCCGAGGCAGGATTCGAACCTGCAACCGTAGCGGTCGCGCGGTTCCGGACTGAAACGCCTAGAAATGCTTGGCCACAGCGGCCGGCAGAGGCACCGGTATGTACAGCAATCTGGACCACCACGTCTAAAGGTCTCGCTGTATGGTTGTACAACATGCAATGTGCGGTTTTCATGAGCAATAAAAAGGTCGGTAATGGTGTTTATGTTGGTCTCTATTCCAATTTTCTGTACGGGTTCCGGAACTCTCGGAACCCAGGTGATGCAAAACTTATATATATATATATATGTGTGTGTGTGTGTGTGTGTGTGTGTGTGTGTGTGTGCAGAAAGAGAGAGAAAGAGAAGGTTTGATAAAGTTACTTACTAAAACATCACTACAGATTGTTTTACGTTCGCATGCAGTAATATTTATCTGTTATGCTTTTGCCGGGTGCTAAATCACAAAAAGATAGTTTTCATGCGATATAAATACAAAGTAACAGTTTTCGGATTTTTTTCCCTTACAAGTGCTCTGAAATCTTGCTTCCTGCCGAATTTCATGATTCTACGTGTACGAGAAGTACCGTACAGGTTTTGATAAGAGAATTTGCGAGTACCGAACTTGAGCCGTATCTCTTGATTACATGGACTTAGGAGCTTCAATCTTTTACATCGTGGAGAGACCATAGACCTTAGTATGTGACATAAATTTGAATTTGACACGCTTAGTCATTCCGAAAAAACGTGTTCTTGATAGTAGGACAGACCGAAATTTTTGAGCTGCTGAAGTGTGGTGGAGACAGTGGCAGTGAAGAAAAAAAAAGACAAAAGGTGACAGTGTGAGAGAGGAGATAGTGGGATATACTGTAACTAAATCAAGGGGGGGAGGGAGGAAACAATAGAAAAGATACAGCGGTAGTGACAGGGATATGCTGAACAGGAGGCTTAACTAGAGACAGACTGGGGAAAAAGGATTTAAAACGATCTTTATTGAAAGCGCACAACTATGTTTGCATGCCAGAATTTATGACGAGGATGGGGAGTGAGGAAGTTGATTGCCTAATTTTTTGTCAGAGTCCTTTAAAGAGGGCATATTTGCCTCTTTTTTGTGCGCCAACAGGAGCATTTTTCCGTCGCTGATTACAATATGAAGCGCCGAAAATCAAATTTTTGTTGTCCGTAGAAACCATTAGATAAGCAACCGGCAGCTGAAGTCGGATGAGTGTGTAACCGTCTTAGTTAATTAGTAATACAGATAACGGACACTATGATGACAACTCGAATGAACGACCGTGACTGAGGAGTCATCCGTGCTGCTATTGAGGAAACTAATCGTTGTGTTTCCATCGTGGCATCATCTAGCAGACTCTTTCTCTTTTTGGTCTGTACTTCCTCGTATGTTACAATAATTATTATATGCGATTTTCTACTGTTGACTGAGCTGTGATTGGTGATCAAGTAACCTCTAATACTCTAACAGTGACGCGCGGGATTAGCCGAGCGGTCTGCGGCGCTGCAGTCACGGACTGTGCGGCTGGTCCCGTCGGAGGTTCGAGTCCTCCCTCGGGCATGGGTGTGTGTGTTTGTCCTTAAGATAATTTAGGTTAAGTAATGTGTAAGCTTAGGGACTGATGAGCTTAGCAGTTAAATCCCATAAGATTTCACACACATTTGAACATTTGAACTCTAACAGTTTAAGCACGCTTTGCCACTCATTCGAGGTAACTTCTTGTATCTGTATCTAAGGAGTTTATTTAATAAAGCTGCTTATTCTAGGCTGCTTACAACCCTTATTTATATCGGTACGTAATCACCTCATCTGTATTGATCATAATCACAGTGACTAAGAGATCGAGTTTAAATTATGCTTGCAAGTACGAGAGGAAACCGACACCTGAGTTGCAGTCAGAACAAGAAGCCATAAGACGAGTGCTCATTTCAGCAAGAGCAGACAGCGCCAGCGGCAGGTATATTACAGTACAACCTGTTCCTCCACACTAAATAATTGTTTTTGCTTCCCAACAAGTCGGCTTGAAGTAAGAGATGAAGTATTTATTGCTGGTAACCGGACACTTTAGTAGAAACGACTACTCTGGAGATGTCAGGGGATTTATAAGTACACTGGAGACGTTCTTCCCCCCCCCCCCCTCCCCCCTCTCTTGCGGGAAGTTATTGGGCAAATTTATTTTTACCTTTTTGCTTAGTGTCTCCGTCTTGCTTGCATTTCGATTCAGAGAGCCTATCGGAGATGTTGTAGCTGTCCACTAAACCTGCCAGCAGGCTGGGTCGCTCGGACAGCTGAAAGCGAGTAACATGCTCTTGGCCACTAGCTCACCTCGTCAAATTAATGCCGGCGCGGTGCTGTCAAGTCTCGCAACGCCACAAACCGAATTAAACACACCAGTTGCAGGACGGGACATTGCCTGCTCGCATAGCGCAAATCCTCGTTAGTTACTTAACGTTTATGTGGCGCCCTGCGTATTTTGTGACGTCACTATCTGCTATTTATCCTTGAGGTGCCGTTTCGTAACATGAAACACAAAATAAGAATTTTCGATATTTAGGCAACGTACCCCCGTAAAGCAGAATCAGTAGGAAGCAAGAAGGCTCCCTACGTCACTAGCAGAAAGCGAGATGCATTACTGTATTTGTCGTGTTCAGCGGAAACCCATATGGCATGGGTTTTATGTTATATGTTACACCCTATGAACATACGCCCTTCCTAAGCACCAGCACATTGAATATTTTGAGAACGAATCGTTATTGGTACGATTTGTTGTAATAAAGTAACGAGAAACGTCATATTGGTGGTTAAAGAATTTGCTTATTGACACTGAAGAGCTAGAAAAACTGGTACACCTGGCTAACACCGTGTGGAGACCCACGAGCACGCAGAAATGCCGCAACATGACGTGGCATGGACTCGACTAATGTCTGAAGTAGTAGTGATGGAGGGATCTGACACCATGAATCCTGCAGGGCTGTCAATAAATCCGTAAGAGTACGAGGGGTTGGAGGTCTCTTCTGAACCGCACGTTGTAAGGCATCCCTGATATGATCAATAATGTTCATGTCTGGGGAGTATGGTGGCCCGCGGAAGTATTTAAACACAGAAAAGTGTTCCTGGGGCTACTCTGCAGTAATTCTGGACTTCTGGGGTGTCGCATTGTCATGCTGGAATTGCTCAAGTCCTTCGGAATGGATAATGGACATAAACGGAAGCAGGCGATCACACAGGATTCTTACGTACGTGTCACCTGTCACAGTTGTACCTAGACGTATCAGGATTCCCATTTCACTCCAACTGCACACGCCCTACACCATTACAGACCCTCCAATAACTTGAACAGACCGCTGCTGACATTCTGGGTCCATGGATTGAGGAGGTTTTCTCCATACCCGTACACGTACATCCGCTCGATACAATTTGAAACGAGACTCGGCCGATCAGGTGACATGTTTCCAGTCATCAACAGTCCAATATCGGTGCTGACGGACCCATGCGAGGTGTAAAGCTTAGACCCGTGCAGTCATCAAGCGTACACGAGTGGGCCTTCGGCTCTGAAAGCCCATAACGATGATGGTTCGCTCAATGGTTTTCACGCTGACACTTGTTGAAATCTGCAGCAACTTGCGGAAGGGTTGCACTTCTGTCACGTTGAACTATTCTCTTCAGCCGTCGTTGGCCCCGTTCTTGCAGGATCTTTTCCCGGCCGCAGTGATGTCGGAGATATCATGTGTTACCGGACTCCTGATACACATGGTAACTCTAAAATGGTCGTACGGGAAGATCCCCATTTCATCCCTACCTCGGAGATGCTGTGTCTCATCGCTCGTGCGCCGACTATAACACCACGTTCAAACTCACTTAAATCTTGATAACCTGCCATTGTAGCGGCAGTAACTGATCTAACAACTGCGCCAGACACTTGTCTCATATTAGGCGTTGCCGACCGCAGCGCCGTATTCTGCCTGTTTACATATCTCTGCATTTGAATATGCATGCCTATACTATTTTATTTGGCGCCTCAGTGTAGTTGCTTTTGCGTTATAACTTGCGTGTTATGAGAGCAATCCATATTGAGGCAACAACCCATTCAAGATTCATGAAAACGTGTCGTTCTTGTTTGTATCTGTTATAACTAAAAGTCAATAACATTTCAGTGACTAAAGCCTTTAGAAATTATGACATAAAATACGAGGCCATCGGGAGCTGAGTTTCTGTGTAGCATAGTTTCTTGAGGCGCCGTGATCTGGAACCAAGAATAGATCGGAAGAAGGTTCGCGTTCTGCTGTTTCCAATTTGTTTAAATTCCACAGAGTATTTATCTCTGAAGCAGGTATTTTACACTTATCGTCGTATTAATAGTCCGTCGCACTTTATTTATTGGTTTTTGCATCACGAAACGCTACAATCTGTAGGAGGGTCATATCCCACAAATTGCAAGAGAGGGTCCCTGTCTTGCTGTCTGATACATTGTATTTTAAGCTGTATGCCTGATTTCAATGTAAGACTACAGGTACCCACAGCCATACATTTTGTTTTTTATACCATGACTTCAAGGTCTGAGTCAGGTTTTACACTGACATTAACACATTCCGATCCATTGGCTCTCGCAGAAAGCCAGACATCACATGGTGTAGACTATGCTGCACCCACAACAGGCAGAATGGTTGAAATAGAAGGTAGAGGCGGTGTTCCTTATTGACAAAAATGTGCAAGACATCACAACATATGGAAACTGGAAGATTTTGCGGCATTGTGGAGCGTCTCCAAACAGCTGCCTGAAGGTGATGACCCCTCTGATGTAAACTCATCACCCACAGTGACAGGGTAGCAGATGTCTCGATATTCCATTTCGAAGAGCCCAAGAACACTGATTCCTCATATTGCAGCATGTTCGCGAACACTGACACACCACCCATCCATAGACTCTGCAAGCTCCTCAAAACAACTAATATGTCCCAGCCACCTATCCTTATCCATCTGCTCCTGCATTTTGGATGTTGTCTTCCGTTTTGCTCACCCAACCTTCCTAGTTTCCAAAGGTCTCTCCAGATACACCAAAAAATTCACCTCACGGTGTGATCCCTAGTATCTAAAATTTAATCACGTAAAATTCCAGACAGACATAGAACGTACAACCTGTTCTTTCTGCCTATCTGATTTCCACATCACCATCTATTCCTGCCCATCCATCCAAAATGAACTTTGAAATGCCTGGGCTAGCAGAACAGAATGGATTAGGTTGTGGTAAGGGGCCAAAATGAGTTCCTGTCAGATGCATTCAACATACAAACTTTATTTATCAACACACAATATTACAACAAGGATGCAAAACTATAATCGACCTCCTTTGATTAACTTTAGATCGACTGAAGGCCACATTCAAAATCCAAGACACAAGGCTTAAGCAAAATTTAAATACAAGGTTCTTGTGGAGCTTTCACCCAAGAATATTTTCTAAATCTTCAATCTAATCGGCTGAAGGCCTTAGCAATTTAATTTTAGTGGAACTAGGCTGGAGGTCGAATATTAAGCAATAAGAAAAGTTTCAATCAAAAGGCAGAAGGCCTTGTCTTAAAACATTTCATGCAAATTGGGCTGAAGGCCCCATTCAAAAGCATAACAATCTTATGCCTTAAGGGCAACAAAAGAAGATTAGTTAGAGACATTAAAACTCCGCTGAAGGCTGCTTACCAACAAATAATTTAACGGGTTAAGCCCTAGAAGAAGAGTTTCAATTTTAAAGGGCAAAAGGCCGTATCTTAAAACATATCACATAAAATGAAGAATAACAATCTCATGCCTTAAGGGCAAGACAAGAACATTAATTTAAGAGATATTAACACTCGGCTGAAAACCACACATCAACCAAATAACTAAAATCCAAACAGGTAAATTACTACATAACACACAGGGAACGGCGTTCAGAAGTAACACTAACGCCCGTTTAGGTGAGACAGGCAGCTTGTCCAACGACTTCTTAATCTGGAGGTAATTCAACCGACAGACAGCTGACCGACCAATCAACCAAATCAGTTCCGCTCCACGCAACCAGCAGAACGACCACAAGATTTCAATACACAACACACAGAATATTGGCGTCCACAACGACCAACAACACCTCAGCTGTCGAACTACACGCCACGCTGGACAGCAACAACACGACGAGGAAAATACACTGCCTAAAATTACGTCAACGACCAGGGCAGGTAACCGGAACGTCAACGGCCACAAGGCAGAAGATACCGCTGGTGAACTTCCATAACAGGGAATAATTAAGTTAAATTTCACAGGAAGACGGTTGGAATCTTACCCAACTTTGTTGCTCGCGGGAATGTCCCAAAAGCGACAACCAGGACCAAGAAATGAAAACAGTTGAGGCTCGATAGTAAGTTAAGTGAGGAATCAAGTTTCATGTCCTGGTTCGGTGGGTGACAAACTTCGTAGCACTCGCAAGCAGCACTTCACACTCGAACCGCACGTGCACGCCGCCTACGGCTACAGCCCGACTCCGTGCGGTGGGGGCTTGCTTGCTGGTCCACGCCAACCGACTCCGTCGCGACTGCACGACGACCCGGAAATACTATTGATCGCTCCAGAGATGGTACGACAGTGCGCATATCGATACACGCTGCTGCTGCCACTCACAGGCAAGTAAAGCAGGAAGTTAGTGACGCCAGTAAATGGAATAAGAGAACGAGGCAGCACTACCGTAATAGAAGATGACAATTAATGGGATGAACACGAGCTGTGCACGGCTCTGACTTAATTCTCGACCTTAAGCCAGACTGTCATGACTGCTACTGGTTTGGTTAAGACAATTTTACACAGGTAGTTGAGATTGTAAATCTCTGTTATGAACTACGATGTCTCCTGCTGTAATTAACAAGTAAATACATAACCAACACTCTCCCCACACTGCCGACGATGCTATGATCACTATAACATCAGAGATATGTAATACTAAATAAAGCACACTGTGCGAACCTTACTACATCTTGCTGATCAAAAATAGCTCAAAGTACCATGCACTTCCGGCAAATTCAGTTTAACATATAACTCTTGTAATCTGAACAAATGTATCTATGAAAATGTCTTGCATCTAGCTTTGCTGTTTATACCAGACCAAGACGATAAATGCAGCACACATACACATTCACAATCACTCCTACAAAACAATGAATTCAAAGTAGATACATACATAGAAATAAATGCTATAGATAAATGCTATGAATGTCTGCTGTAGTGATGATTACTGATTATTAACAGTTACGTATTGAGAGCATATATGTAGAACACCAGTGCAATTACGTTTGGTGTAATGTTTATACAAAGCGGAAGTGAACAGAAATGTCTCACTGAAGTGCCTTAACAAATTTCAGTTGCACAGTTATTCAGATTAAACATAATAACAACTGATGTAGTAAATGCAGATTGTATAGGATGACGTGAGATCCAACAACAGTTAATGAATTCTAAAACAGATTAGCATTTAAATGCAGTGAACGACATGCTCACTTCCATTCATGATCTAAGTTCAGTACTGCTCTCAGCTACACATAATTTTATGCTGTTTCACATCAAGTTATATCTTTAGTCTTATATATTAAATAAAAATTCTATCATATTTCACAACCATATTTTATTATAATAAAAAGAATTAATTACCTCTTTAATAACTCGTTACATCAGGCTAGTTTGGTTTTATCATTCGATCACAAAATTTTTAACTGCCAGAGACATTTGTGTTACAGTTACTGTAGTTAATGCTTAGTGGAATACCGTTCGTTATTGTCTTAAGGAATGTTTGCACCGTCCTTTTAATTTAGTACACTTTACTGTGATAATCTGTATGAAGTCTGATTTGAATGGCGCAGTAACAAAGATGACGAATGATAGATAATTTCTGAAACACTATTGTCTACCTGGCAGTGGAAGTTCTCTGGAGCTTGCACTCTGCTGTTCTCGATTAATGCTGAGCTGCTGCAAGATGGCAATGACTATTTTGTCGATTTAAGAATTGGTTACGAAAACTAAAACAAAACTTTATGGTGGCTCTGGCATGTTGTTTGGTAGCAAAACACACTGCAAAACAAGCTGTAGACTGTTTCTAAAAGTACTGCAGGAGATATGCAGAGTTGATGAAATCTGGAAGATAAGATTTAACTCTTCCAACAATGACAACTGTTTAACTGTATTTTTAAATAGTGAATAGTTGGTTTATTATTTCATCCAAACATTATAAATTGTCAGAAGTTTGGCCCTCGTACTGTCAATACACATTTTAAAGAACAATTCACAGGTCAAGTCACAGAATAATGCCAGTCAGTCTCAATTCATAACATAAAGCTGTATTTGAATCTTTTATTGTACTAACAGTTATGGTTACAAACTATTTTCTGCTACCTGTATCTTTGTAATTGAAGCACAAATCACAAATGTAATGACAATCGCAAAAATAAACTATAAATGACAAGTGCATTACACAGCAGTACTTATGAAACTCAAACATAAACACTGCACATATTACAAGAATGGAAACATAGGAATACAGCTACTGACAGTGACAAAAATATGTCCATCAGGTTCAAGTTGAAATAACTGTACAGAATACTAGAAACTGACAAGATGAACTGCATACCCATAGGTATGCATAAACAGGAAATTTAGTAAGAATAGATAGTTACAGAAGCAAAACAAATTCTTTTATGAAACCATCAGTGTTCGAATAACAATAGCATTATAGTTGTATCCAGGGGCAGAAAGCATAGCTCACAATTAGAACGATAAATTAACATGCCAGCACTTACCTATTCCCCACCAACATAATTATGGAAATACCAAAAAGTATTCTTTGGGAAGCAATATAATTTAAATCATGAAGAGAAATAATAGTTGCTGTAGTCAGATTAAATAAGTCCATCAACATAGATCATTTCATCATTAATACAAAGGATGTGGAACAAAACTAAAGATGTTGGTAATGTGCATACACCTTAGTGGTCATACCAGTTGAGTGCAAAATAAATAGCAGTAAATATGATAAAGTCACAGAAAATTCACAAGGTGAAATGAAATGCAGAACAGTATCCTAAGCTATAATTTATGTCAGTCTATTAAAAGTAACACCTAGACAAATACTACAAGGATGATAAAATACACCATTGTATAATAGTAACTAAGAAGTAAAAATCGGTGATATTTCATTGCTGAAGACATAAATGATAAAATAGAAATATATGAAAGTAACACAGTACTTGTTAATACAGCAACAAGGAATTAATACAAACATATAAAGGCAGTCATATACTGGCTGCACAGATACCCTGTTTTATCTCTTGTTTCCATTTTTACGATAAACAAAATCCAGGATAAACTAGCATATTACAGAGATCACCAACAATATGCCATTGCTACAATAGAACACAAGTGAAGACAACTGAAAGACAAAAATTTCAACCATAGGAAAAGAGACAAGACACAAAAAGTAAGTATACATAAATAAATATACATTTCCATTACATGTATTATGGCAATATGTGGCTTAAAGTAGTACAGTGTTAAGAGGAAGTTAAAGGAAGACATGTTGATTGGAATATGCATAGATGGCATAACACCCTAGACCCAAAAATGTAAGGCAGGTCAAGTGACAGGATCCTCCAGAAGTTTTTTAATAGGTAATACAGTAGAAATACAAAGTTTATATAACAATCACTGTACAGTTGTCAAAATCACCAAGAGCCGTATCCTGAAGAGAAAATTCAACTCACAGCTAAAACAACAAATTGATATGTCAGTGCATATCTATTCACTACCATTATTATTAAGTAAATGCCAAAAATTCTTTTAAGAAAAATGGTACATTTTTAAAAAATATTAGTGTTGTCAGCTTAGACTAGTCCATTATAGCAAATCACTTGGTCATAACATATGAAGATTATGGAACAAAAATTAAGGTATTTAAAACATAAAAATATGCTGGAAAAGTGTATACATCCTAGAGGACATATTAGTTAAGCAGTAATATAAAACAGAAGGCGTGATGAAGCTATAGAAATTCACAGAATGAAATGAATGGAGAAGTTTATCACAAGCTATAACTTATGTCAACAGTTAAAAGCAACCCATGGTCAAATAGTATGTTGTTGTTGTTGTGGTCTTCAGTCCTGAGACTGGTTTGATGCAGCTCTTGTACATCATTGTATAATAATAATTAACAAGTAAAAATAGGTGAAAGTACATTTTTGAAGAATATGATTATTCTGACATGTCTGTACTAATTCCTTATGCCTGTATTGACAAGTACTGCGTTACCTTCATATATTTCTATTGTATTATGTATGTTTTCAGTAAGGAATTATAACCAGTATGTACCCCTTAGTTACTGTTATACAATGATGTATTTATCCTCCATACAGTATTCGATTACGTGTAAGAACAATTTGTAGCCTACCTGTTTAGTACAAATAATTAGCACAAGACTTACATAGTCACTCCAAAAAATCAATCAATGATGGTCCTTTAAATTTTATTTTTATGTCGTTCCATAGCTCCAGCGTGTTTTGAGGGTGAAAACATGGCCCAATTGGGCTGTAATCTGTTTATTATCTGCGCAATTTGATAATTTCAATCATGGGTCGTTTTCAAGCATATATTTGAAGCTTCACGGTTCATTTGAAGTTTTACTACATTGGTGGTACATGTGGACAGGTATACATCGTAATTATGTGCATATGTGGCACAAAAACAAGACAATAGTGTACCACGTGCGCACAGAAATGCGATGTAGACCTGTCCATATGTACCAGCAGTGTAGTAAAATGTGAACTAAAGCATGAAATTTCAAATATTTGCTTGAAAATGATCCACGGCTGATACTAATTCCACAGATGATGAACAGATTACAGCCTCTTTGGACCTTGTTTTCATCCTCAATGATGTATTGTCTTTGGGGTGAGAGAATCACTATTAAAAAAAAGTCTTTGCTCTTAACTTTGTTTATTCCGAGTTGGGTACCAGATGGCGGTCTTCGCGTTTTTATTAATCTGTAATAATATTGTTGCACATGCTGTTTCCAGCGCTGTATGCATCCTTAGTGTGACGGTACACAGGGGAGAAACTATAGGTGTGCGGAGAGGGGAAGTATTAGCTGTGTCTGAACAGTACAAAGCAAATCTCGATATGCTGAATTCCGCTGGTTACAGAATCCGCACGTGCAAGCGTAATAGAACAACAGCATTTCAAACCACTATTGTCACAAGCAGCTTGTATCATCAAACGTAACAGAAGCGGCGGTGCAAAGACAGCAGCTGCTTGCTATACGGCAGGTGCGTGTTTTGTCTTAGCATTAATTACGCATGCAACGTATATTCCTTGCAACTTGCCAGCCCTGTCAGAAAGATTGTTCTTAGTGGCTTACTTGGAATCCCTCCTTGAGATGTTAGAAAGATGCAGTACGTTCACCTTTGGGCGGTAGAGGAGTCCCAGCCCTCTTGCAGTACACTGGGGATACGCTCTGTGTTAAGATGTGGCTGTCTGCTCGAGTCCCAACATCATTTGTTTTGCGTGGCTGGCCTATCATTAGTTAATACATTACTGCCTTTTCTGCAGATCAAGGACAAGACGTCAAACACGCCCTGAAGTAAGCCACGAATAGCCAACGTTCAGTGAATACTCTTAGGCAACGTGAATGTAGTGATATGACACGCGGGTCAGATGCTGGTTTCGCACTAAGGAGCAGTACTGTTCGTCACTCACTCACTTGAATCTGCAGCTATTCTGTTCCCCTTCTGTTTGTGACATGTTTAAAGATGTCGTTGCCGCCAAACAAAGAGAAATTAATGCCCGACCCTGCTTTATGTGTGGGCTGTGGTGACCGAAAAGGCTTTATGGCGTGATTTCTGTGGCAGTTACTTTCAGCACGCCAGGGAGACCACGCAAAGTAGGACTGCGGTGGCTTCATTTTTGCGGCGTAGACCTTGTGACAGTTGCAACTGTTAATATTTGAGGCCTACCTTGGGGAAGAACAATTTGGTTATCGAAGAAATGGAGGAACACGCGAGGCAATAAGGGCTCTACGACTTACCTTGGAAGATAGGTTGAAAAAAGCCTAACTTACATTTAGTTGTAGATTTAGAAAATAATTTTGACAATGTGGATAGCTCTGCACTCTTTGAAAGTAAGGATAAAATACAGGGACCGAAAGTTTATAACGTGTACAGAAACAAGACGACAGTCACTGCATCAATATACATATCTATATTAATGTCATTGATTTTGTATGTAAATGCTTGCATAATAAACGAAGCCGCTGCCTTTAATTTCTTTTAGAGAACAGTTAGGAAAAGCCTTGTCTTTCTGCGGTCAGCGAACGCAATGTAAGCGTCGTGGGCTGTAGCCGTAAATGATTTCATAATGTACCAGCTTATTTCGAGTTATTTATGTGTTTCATTCTTATTAACCCACCATCTCAAGTGTTCATATGAATATTTATTGTTTTACGAGTTCTACTTTTCAGCATTTCTGGCAGGAATGGCGCAGCAGAGGATATGGGTCGACTGAATTTTAAGAACTCTACTCTGCATATTGAAATTTGGTAATGACTGATTTGAAAAATTCGGACTTCTTCTCTGAATGATTGCACGTTCCGCACGCACAATACGTAAAAATGAAAATTGCAAATTAGTAATGGAATCACGCCAATGGTGGATTGGTGGCATATCGAAATGTTGCGTCTTAGCTGCAAGAAATGCTGAAAACCGGAACTCGTAATACAATAAAATTGATATAAGCATTTACCTGATAGATTAACAAGAATGAAACACATAAATGACTCAAAATATGCTCGTATCATCATCAGTTTTCTGCCATATTAGCATGTCCTTTGCCTCTCCATTTTCTGCGATCCATTGCTTCCTCCTCCAGACTGCTGTATGTTGTACCGTCCATCACGTCATACAGTATTTGAAATATCTTCGCCGGCGCTGTGGCCGAGCGGTTCTAGGCGCTTCAGTCCGTAACCGCGCTGCTGCTACGGTCGCAGGTTCGAATCCTGCCTCAGGCATGGATGTGTGTGATGTTCTTAGGTTAATTACGTTTAACTATTTCTAAGTCTAGGGGACTGATGATCTCAGTAGTTAAGTCCCATAGTGCTTAGAACCATTTGAACCATTTTTTTGAAATCTCTTCCTTCCTCGCTTCCTTTTCCCTTTTGCATAACCTTCTAAAACTGCTTTTATCAGTCCGTCATTCTTTCTTAATATATGCCCAATCCAATTTCTTTTTCTTCTTTTTATATTATGCAATGATTTACAGCTACAGCATACGATGCTTACAGTGGGACAGCTGAAAGCTGAAAGCCAAGTACAAACAGCCAGGCTTCTCCTAGCTGCCCTCTAAAAAATTTGAGGGCTGTGCCTTGTGCTGTTACTGAAGCATTTACAAACATAATTGTTGGCGTTAATACGAATACAAATATTGATACTCACATACGGAAAATAAGTTCTTTAGAAAGGGCTACTACGACGCTCCCTGAATGACCGCAATACAATTCGTTGCTCCGTTGTCAGTAGTCACTCACCCTTTACAAGTCGGGAAGAAAAGTTAGTACGTACACATTTCTTCTCCTTGTTTGATGAAAACAGTTTCGGTAACTGTTCTGTTGTGGCACATATTTCTCCTGTACCAAAGTGGTACATGAGCAACGCAATGTTCTGATTCCAGAAATTTGTCGGTTTGCGAACGTGACGCGTTGTTGGCTGCGAGTCCACGGAGAAGTGACGTCGGGCACGGATTATGCCACCAGACGCGGGTTGTGATGTCTGACGCGGTTGGCGTGATGTCCCCAAGCGGCGCCACGCCGGCTGGTTTGATTTCCTTGGAACGCTCGCGAAGCATGCATGCAGTGTTGTCTTTCTGGTACTCACTCTAGGATCCACTCGCGTTAAGTGTAGCAGAGCTCAGGCTGTGTGATTCGTGAAATATTTGTACACTGACGTAAGTCTTTTGGAAGGGTGCACTTCTTTCACACAAATATCAACATGTCCATAAGATTTGTTTTCATATGAATGTGTGTGTACATTGAGAATGCTCAACAATGTGCTCTGCGTGGAGTCCGGCGACAATTACATTTTACTGCTGACGCGCGGCGACTTAGTTCAGGCTAGGGTGTCCATTCGTCCCGTTTTTCCCGGGACAGTCCTGTTTTTTACCAAAATGTCCCGCTGTCCCGAAAGTTTTTTGGGGGACGCTCAAATGTCCCGTTTTTTTTATGATTCCGCTTGGTTAGAGTATTTTAAGTTACTGGTTGTTTGACTTGCTATTAACTGCGCAATTATTTACGCTAGGAAGCGTGTGATGACTTTCAGCTAACCCCAAACATGTACCGAACTGTCAAAAATCGCAAGTAATTTTAAATATTAATGAATGGTGTTTGCTATTTCTCACACCTTTTAAAGCATTTGACTGGGTTAATACTGAAAAGGAGCAGCTACAGTGGAATGATATTCAGGACTGTTGTGTTTTTGTTAAAATTATTGTACTAAATTTTCCTGTTGATGAAGACGAACTGTTCGATAAATTTTCATGTGCACAGAAATTCATAAAAAAGTGAAGGAGACAAAGAAAGCGTTAGTGCAACGTAGTGTAAAATATTTGCTTATTTCAAAAGTAAAAACATTAACATGAAAAACATGATTCATTTGGTGGAGTTTCGTCTGGCAATTCCTGGGTCAAATGCTGCTGTGGAACGTGTGTTTTCGTTAGTGAACTCTTTGTGGTCAGATGAAAAAAAAAAACAGAATGAAAGTTGAAACAGTGAGGGCCTTGCTCATTCTCAAAACACACTTTAATGGTGTATCGTGTACTGACTTTTATGATACAATTTAAAACGCAAATGCACTTCTTGATAAAGTACATAAAAGTGAAAAGTACGGTGATAGTGTGGCAGAATAATTGTAAAAAGTGATTTGGGATAATCTGAGAACACGTTATAAAGGTAAACTTGTATCTGTATTAAATTTAGTCAGTACAATATTTATGTCCCGTTTTTACCTTCATTGTCCCAGGTTTTTCACTAATTTATTTTAAATGTCCCCTTTTTTAATGAAAATGAAATGGACACCCTAGTTCAGGCACAACCGTTGGACGCAGCACACCGTGTTTATATGATGTGGAATGTTCTCAGCGAGGATGGGTGTTGGGGATGCATTTTGAGCTCTTGTGCATGGGAATCCAACGACACCCTTCCGGCAGCACATCCTCTTGAAGGAAGTGGCATGAATGTACACATTAGTATCCGGCATAAATGCTGTTTACCTTGTCCTAATGTTCGTTTAGCACCCCAACAGGACTCGGGATTACGCATGATGCTTTAATTCTCCACCCCAACAAACAGCTGGTCACTGTTTATCAAGTTCACACCACTAGTTTGTTTATTTATGATAACGGAATTCTTATTTACTGTGGGCCTTACAGATATTTTTCCAAGACATTTTATCTGCTAATATCCTTCTAATTACCAGTCACATGTTTTCAAACAGTTCTCTTAACATATTTTCAGTTTTTTAAAATACGCTTTAGAATCTGGGTTTATGGTTCGTATACCACGAAGTTAGTATTTCATTTAATTACGTACAGATAAAAGTCAGGTTACAGGAAAGTCATTACGAGAGATCACTGCCTAAAGTACGTGAGTGAAAAATAGCAAAATGCCAACTATTAAAAACGATTCAATTAAAAAACACAAATGCTCATCACTCATCAAAAAGAGCAGAGGAAAGTAGTTCTAATTACAAGATTTCTGCAGGCCGTACATTACTGTTCATTATGCTTAACCGTGTTTGTGTAAATAAACTACTGATGTTTATTACGTAAGCACCTCATAATATTACATATATGCATGCGCTCATCTTACGTTTAGATGGTACATGGCACACAGTGTAGTGTTATCTGTATTTATTGACAGGATGTCATTCTCTGGCATTTTACTATTCGCTCAGTTTTTTATCAGTTCATGGTCATATTTTCCTTTTTTCATAAAGCATGCGAGGTGCCGGGCTAGCAGTGTGTTTAACACTAAATTCTTCTCGAATTTTCATATGGAAATGATGCTCTAACCCCCCCCCCTTTTTAACTCCTACTTTTGCTGTTGCACATGGATTAAGAAGAAACGCGAACTGACTGTAATCGACCCTGCAAGTGGAGTAGAAAAGAGTTTGGCACCTGCAATAATTTAATTTGATAGACATTAATTAAATATAGGAAAGTTTCAGTAACATAGTGAGAAATGAAAGGGTTGCTCTACCGATTAACAGAATGAAAGTTCTATCCAAAATAACAATTTGATTTATTATGACTAAACTCAAAATCATAAACAAAACACATCAAACATTTACAATACATCAAAATGGATCAAATTGGATACTGAAATAAATGCTGTGAAGGTGAAGTTGTCCATAAACTAGATTGTGACATTTATGACGAAGTGGTATGTGGAGCCAATCCCTTGCAACTCAAATCTTAAGAGAAACACACAACCAATCCAACATTAATTGCTGCTACAGTAGTGAGAACTCAGACAATGAACACCCAAGACAGAACAAAGTTAGAAAAAGACGAACAGGCGCGCTCTGCTGAGCTCTGATTATCACAGTGCAAATTCCCTAATCTGCAGGTGCTGCGGACATACATTACCAAGCTGTCTTCTTAACTGCAAGGACACGGTCTGGCGTACCGGAAGCGATGGCTGGTTGCTTCGACGTCCCGTCGTGGTGATGATAATGTCGCGAGTATAGCCCGAAACAAATTGTCCTGGTCTGGTTGTTCCAGACTAAAGACTTCCTATCAATACAAATGCGCCTCTGAGGGAGATGAAGGAAGCTCGCCACACAATCACTGACGGTACAGTGATTGATTTTAACAAGCGAAGTCACACAGTACAGTCAACTTTAGCCAAAACTGCCCAAGATAGACAACATAGGCCGCTTGTATGCAGAACGCTCAATTGCCAACTGTAGTGGGAACTTCAGCAACTTCGTTAAACAGTTACAATCAAATAAAAGTATATTAGACAGCCAACGGAAGGCAGGCTGTCCAGAGCAGCAAGGGCTCAGTCTTGTAGCCTACTTCGACCGAAAGGCAAGAGCCGACCCCCACAAGAGCACCCGTACAAACCGAACACAGAACATTCCCGCCCACACGACAGTGGCCGTGGTTAAACGCTCTAATCAGCAACCCGAAAATGGGCGGAAAATTCCACTGTATTGCCGAAGCACTACCATTCCACCAATGGAGATTCTTGGCGCCAATTTCTGCGCCGATTTTGCTACGTCACGGAGCTATGTCTTGAGCAAGCCAATCACAGTTACGATTTGGCAGAAAACGCTGGAATTTGCCCGCCAAGACTGCCTGGGGTCACAAGTCATTCCCACGCCTCGCTGGTAGCCCGCCGGGAAGTGTTTTCGCTAAGTTTCTGCGAAGTAACGGAATCTCTAGCCCAGCCGCTCCTTCAGGCTCCTGCGGGCGTGTCTCCACCGCTCTACTAACAATGTCGACGTCTGGAAAGCATTCACTCGACTCCCTCACACCCATCGGCTTAACCCTTTCAAGATCAGCACAACCCAGCTGTCACCGGACCACCCAGGTGACGAGAGACGCTGCGTGGGAAGTCCGTGTGTTAAGGAATAGTGACTTTTCACCGCATGCAATTAGAGAGGAAGATCGAATTACTCAGACCAAGATAGAAATATGAGAGGGGGCTCATGCCACCTCTCAAGCAGATGTCATAGTATCACAATGCGCTAAGCATATAAAGTATTCAGCAATGTGTAAGTCTTAAACATCTCTTTACACAGAGAAACAACCTTATACCTACATAGGTGAAAATAATTTACCAATGGACCCTTGTCCAGCCTACAGAAGTAAAAGGGGAAGGTTAATTAAAGGGCTAAAGTCGATTAAGGCGCACCCTGAGGACCTTACCAGTGGCCAGATGCTTGAGAAGCAAGTTAACAGGACCCATTTTGATGATAGTAGATGGGCCTATGAAATGAGGAGTGAACTTGCTGAGCTTGGCAGCACCCCTTACCCGACCGGCACAGTTCTTCACGAAAACCTCATCTCCTACCTTGCCCCGAAAGGGGCTGTGCCTGGCGGCGTTGGGCTAACCCAATGTTATTCCTGGCCCGTTACCAATTTTTCCTATGATATTCAGGAGTAAAGGACGAAAGCAGGAGGTCATTGATATCCCTCAAGTTGGACAGAGGGGAATTGATGGGATCCGCAAACAAGAGAGCGGCAGGAACTGCCTTGGATGCTTCGTGCTGAGCAGTGTTAAATGAAAAACTAAGCCAAGGCAAGGTGGTATCCCACTTACTCAGACTAATGATGGTGAATGACAGAAGCTGACTTAAGACTGCGATTCAATCTCTCAGCAAAAGATGCCTGGGGATATTATGGAGTGGTGGTGAGGTGCTTAACAGCGTTACGAAAGCAAAAGTGCTTAAACTGTTCAGAAACAAACGCTGGGGCTTTATCTCTTATAGTAGCCTTAGGGGGTCCAAACTAGCTGAATTTGGTCAGATGTGTTTTGGTTAAGGCCGCTGTGACCCCACGACTAGGGTTTAACCATACAAATCCGGAAAACGCGTCAACAACCACCAGAATATATCGGTTTCCCTTCTTGGTACGGGGAAGAGGGCCTGAATAATCAATAAAGAGTTTGTTCGTAGGGTTTTCCTCGCGTTCGGGTTGTAACAACCTATTCGGAGAACTATTACTGGGTTTAGCCCTCTTCCAGGCTTCACACTCATCCACTAATCGCCTGATATCCTTATACGATGTGGACCAAGTGAGGTGAGTCTTAACCTTTTCTACGGTTTTATAGAGTCCCAGATGTCCTCCCACTAGAGAATTATGAAAATAATAGAAAACAGGAGGCACCAGCTCCTGAGCCAAACAAATTTTATAGTCCCTGGTTTCGTTAATGCGTTTATCACTAGTATGCCATTCCTGATGGAGTAGTCGCTAACCTCACCATCGGATTAGAGTTGCTTTCTTAATGGATCTCACAGTGGATCTTGATCCTGTTTAGTCTTAAGGTCCACAAACAACTGGGGAACTTTAGCTAAAACAGTACACACAGGTGAGACTCACTAACGCCCTTGTTCTCGATCCCATCCCCCGCCCCCCCCCCCCCCCCCTCCTGGAACATGCGATTGCGGACGTCAGATCCTTCTATGTGTCGCACCTTGAAATGAAATGCGGACCGCCCACATGGCAATCCTGCCAGTTTTTCTGGGTCGAACCGACACCCAACTTGGGGCCTGATTGTACGTCTCCAGATCAGACTCCCTATGCTCAACATAGAACCGAAACTTCTGTAGGGCGAAAAGTACAGCTAGCGCCTCGCACTCAATAACGGAGTAATTCATTTCGGGACCAGACAACCCTCTACACGCGAAATCTAACGGGAGTCTTATACTCTGATCCTCCCGCAAGTACACTGTAACAATACCGGTATTGGAGGTATCAGTTTGAACGATAAATCTTTTGCCGAAATCCGGAACGGTTTGGTGATAGAGGTCTTGAAAGCTTCAAAAGCCGCCTGTTAGCTCTCGCACCAGACAAATTTCTGCACCCTCCTACGTAGTTTATTCAGGGGCGCGGCCAACTGGACAAAATCGGTAACAAAAGTGGGAAAACAGTTCGCCATCCCAATAAATCCTTCCTATTTCGAGAGTGAGGAAATTTCTTCAACACCTTAGTTCGTTCCTGGTCAATCCTAATGCCGACCCCGGAAATTAAATGGCCCAGAAATGGCACCTGTTGCCTAGCAAGTGTAATCTTGGACGGCTTAACGGTCAACCCCGCATCCCAAAACTTGGAGAGGACCTCCCGAAGACGGGAAACACGATCCTCAAACGACTGACTATAAACAACAACATCAAGGTGATTAAAGTCACAAGAAAACTTCAAGTCGCCCAAGATATGATCTAACAAACGAAACAAAACCTCCCCCTCCCCCTCTCCCGCCCCAAGCCGAACGGTACCCGGTTGAACTCATAAAGGTTCCAATTATTGCAGAACACGGCGACATCTCTAGACTTCCCGATAAGAGTAATTTGATAGTAAGCTTGGTTGAGATCAAGTGCCGTGAACCACTTAACCCCCGAAACCCGGGTAAACCAGTCGTAAAGATCCGGCAAGGATACAGATTCTAAGATAATATTTTTATTAAGATGTAATTAACTACCGACCAGAAGTCCTGGCCCTGAGCATTAGGAACGAGAAAAATCTGTGACGCGTAGGGAGATGTAGACGGCCTAGTGCCCCCTCCTTTAACATACTCGCCAATTTCAAACATTTTCATTTTGTTTGGCGAGAGGCGATAAGTAGACTGTCGCACCGGAATATAGTCAGCCAAGCGTATGTTCAAAATGGTTCAAATGGCTCTGAGCACTATGGGACTTAACATCTGAGGTCATCAGTCCCCTAGAACTTAGAACTACTTAAACCTAACTAACCTAAGGACATCACACACATCCATGCCCGAGGCAGGATTCGAACCTGCGACCATAGCAGTCGCGCGGTTCCGGACTGACGTGCCTAGAACCGCTCGGCCATCGCGGCCGGCTCAAGCGTATGCGGAACTGTATGACGCTAGTGACCCCAACTTATTAAAGAGCACCTCTGAAAACTCCCCTAATAAATTCAACAACTGCCCTGCCTGATCCGGCTCAAGATGAACCACATAAAATTTACCTGAGTTATAATTTACCGAATCCCCCACACTTGCGCGACGGCAAGAGCAAAAGACTGTCACTATGCGAAAACCTAAAAGAGAAGGTGCGGCTCGCAAAGTCGAGAACTAATCCAGTTTTCAAGAATAAAATCACACCCCAGCAGCAAATTGAGCGTTAGAACTTTAACAAGCAACAGCTTAATGGGCCATGAAAAATTACAAATGGACCAGCTACCGCGCACCTTGCCGACAGTAGGCAACTTCCCTAGGGCAGGGGCTCACGGAAGATAATTTACACAAATGCCTAAACTCCAAATACCAATTATAATTCGAAAATGACACGGAGCTAGCAGAATCCGACAGCAAGCACAAGAGACGGGAACGTATAAAACGGAGCGCAGATGCGGAGGGGGCGTGAGTATGCGCGCACCATGGCGCACGCCTTCGACGGAAAGAACCCTCCCCGCCCACCCTTCTTCGCGTGGCGTCATTTCCCGGGTCGAGGAGATCGTGCTACGGAACTCTTCCGCACCAAGCGATCGGGGCCGCCGCACCGAGGACGAAGACAACCTTTCCTAGAAAACGTGTTGGATGCTTGAGAAGCCTTATTAATTGTCGAGATGGGCGGAGGAGTTTCCAAGTGCTCCTCACGCCTTCGCGCCTCATCGCAAATGACAAGGATTCCATGAAATCAACAGTGTTTGCAATTTCAGGAAGCTAATGGGGCGGGAAGGAAAGGCCAAGCGAGACCTATCCCCAGGACGTATGCCCTCCGAAATGTTTGATACAGTACTGAGTGACGAAACCGACATACTAAGAGCCAAGGTGACTAGGCGCACTCGCTTGACATACTGGCTCAGTGATTCAAATGATGCCTGCACCCGTCACTAATACTTGCGTTCAAGCTAGTTCCGCATCCGCGGCTAGAGCTTCCTATCGACAATCAGTCCCCTTAGTTGTCCTATTGGGCCCTCACCCTTCAGGATTTCAGAAATAAAATCACTGAGAGTACCTTTCGCCAAGGGATGAAGTAATGCTAATATCACGTCGTGAGGCGTCCCCAAGGCTTTCGCATGAACCTGAAATCGCACCAACAGCCACAAAAACTGCTGGATACGGCCCATAGTATCGAGTGAAAGCTCTGAAATACCGTTGAGTAGGCACGTAAATGGGTTGAGTAGTCTAGCGAAATGATTAGCCGGAGGGTCCCTGAACCTTGAGCCCCAGACATTTGATCAGATTGGTGGAGGTAGGTGCTGGACTTTCTCCCACTTCCTGACTTTCCAAGCTTATGGATGCTTCTTGGACCTGCAAATCCCTCTCTTGATCACCATAGTAACTTCAGGCTGGCTGAGTTGCAAGGAGATAATGCCCCTCAAACGATTCCCCAAATGTGTTAGGTGTGCCTGAATTCTACCAAATTGCCTACCAGTAGGTTGACTGTCCTGCAGCAAGGACAGGTTCCGCTGCACCTCATCCAACGCCGAGGAAATATTGTCGAAAGACCTACCTCCCCAATGGTGCTCATCTATAAGCTAACTGGGGAGCCCAACGTCGCGCGCAATCTGACCTCCAGCTCTGCAACACTACCCTCGATTCTAAGCTCCTGAATTCTAAGTTCATACTGCAAGTAATTCTTCTTTAGATGCCCGATCCCGGTCAGGCTCCTTGGATCCATAGCAAGCTAGCTCCCTACGAACAACGGAATAAATTAATACAATGCTCGACATACAGTAAGGAACTGATAAGAGGAAATGACAAGTGACCGGAGAAAGGGTAGACAATTCTAACCCTCCCCCCCCTGCCAACAGAACGCAACAATGCTCTGCCACCAGTTAAAGCCTAGAATTGTTAATAAAGGGGTGTAAGGCGAAAGGTTAGGGCCCATGTACCATCAAGTGTCATTTCCTGTTAGTACCTTGTTGACAAAAATACCTCTGACACAGGTAGGCCTTTGACAATCACAATTTCAGTTAATTAGAGCACAGATTGAATAAGATATCAGGTCACAATAATAGGGCAATAAAAACAGGTAGGCCTTGATTAACAAACGTTTCAGCCAACCCAAATTATGAAATAGCTCATTAAACGGTTGCAGGCAGGTCTTCAGTAATAACAGCTTCAGACAGCTTCAGTTAAGTAAAATTATCAAAGTGAAAACAGGCAAGCCTTCAGTAATAACAGCTGCAGTTAAGTAAAATTACAAAACAGAAAACAGGCAGTCCTTCAACGATCACAGCTTCAATTAAGTAGAACTGCCAAGTAGAAAACAGGCAATTGCCTCCTCGCAAGAGATGCACCAGAAGGCTTATACGCAAGGAACACAAGACTACACCCAGTGGGAAGGCCTTCCAAGGCCCTTTTTGTTGGGCACAGACCAGCAAAAGAAATATTAACACATCAATGTTAATTGTGTGAAAGCAACAAATAACTAGCCAAACGGTATACTCGCGTCACTCCAAGATACCGTCTCTACAACAACGGCGAAACGCCCGAAACTCAATATAGATAACGGAGAAATGACGTCTGCGATGTCCGAAGGTCTCTCGAAACCGACATCCGGCCATATTACAAGAGGAAGGTACTTAACTGGTGTTCGAAGACGTTTGGCAGAGAGGTCGACTAAAACCTAACCATCTAAGTACTGCATGACGACGACGCGGGACAGGGGGTGATACCACATTGGCAATTTCACTTCCCATTTTTGTAAGCGATCATATCAGTTTTTATTTCATTTTTGAATGTGGTCATGTCATCTTTTGTACTCAGAGTGGATATTTCATCTTTAGTAGCCATAGTGAATCGGCTTATATTTTATATTTTATTTCACCTTTAAGAATGAGTGGATATTATAGTATTAAGAGTACACATCTTAGCTTTTATCATCTTTTGCAACAGTTCTCCTGTCTCGAGTTCACTAATAGCTTGTGCTGACAGGAATGCGAGGTCGGCTGAAAGTAGAACCAATGCGTTCGCGATGTGTTCATTACTTATGGATGGTTGCGCATCTGGTTGTAACGTATTGTAGTACCTTCAGCATGCATGTTGCTTTCACTCACAGCTTCATTAATACCTTCTACATTTGCGTCCATTTCTACTCCATTTTCCTCGTCTGAAGATGTATTAAAATTTATTTCTGACATTTTTCGCTTTTTTCCAATTTCACCCTAATACTGAAAGACCGAATCGCAATGATGCGTTTTTTTTTAGCAAATGAACATTATCTAACAATAAGAATATTAACACCGTTGCTGAATGGGCGCTGTACGGACTGCATTTGTGTCAGTAGTGGAATACGCCATAAGGCGAGCGATGCAACAATATGTCCACCTTGTACCAGCTAAACTGCACATTGTGAAGTTTGTCACTGTTAACTGTATTGTGTTATGTTGTATGACTGTATCTTTCTACGAAAATAATGTACTGTTGATATACTCGTATTTAAATGAATAGTCTATTGCAGAAATAGCACTTTTCCACTTTTCGACACTATGTGAGTTATTTATACTTTCATGATTATAGAGACAATACCTACATTTTATGTAGAACGAACACGTCTATGTCCCTGGCCTACATACAGGATGTAAAAGTTCAGTTTAGTGCAGAAATGACACTCCTCCTGGAGAGGTGATGTTTCTGCTCTAAAATGTGTACGTGAGATATCAGCCAGCACAGGAACCTTTTTATGCAGGCAGTTCACCATAAATGTAGCTAATATTCACAACATGAGGGACAATACAGCAAAAGTTTTATATATATCATGCATGGAAGGCTAATAAAAGTCTGGTTGTAGTTTTCTCTCTTATGTTAGATGACATTAGTAGTGAGCTACTGAGTTCTACTAAGTACCTACGTGTATTTTCTGATGGGCGTTCCGATGAGGCAAAAATAACACTGTTGTTATATAACACTGTCGTTGTAAAGGGTGCATCAAAATGAATCATCCGGTTTGGTACGTCTATATTTCTGATACTAATAAACATATACAATGAATTTGGTTTTTGATGAAGGGGAAACTCAAAAAGTTATTTTTTTCACTATCTTTTCATAGGTGTTCAATATGGCCCACTTTAGATGCACTGCTTATGTCAATGCTGTATTCAAATTGTTCCCACACTGCAGCTAGCATGTCTTGAGTAACAGCTTCCACAGCTGCTGTTATGCGATGTCTCAGTCCAGTCAGTGTTGTTGGTAACGGAGGCACATAAAGAGTCTTTTATAAACCCCCACAAGCAATAATCGCACACAATCAGATCCGGTGACCTTGGAGGCCAGTAATGTAAGGCTGAATCATTTGGTCCAGTGCGATCGATCCATCGTTCAGTAATCCTTTGATTTAAAAATTCCCGCACTTCCAGGTGGCATGTAGCGGGCCCCATCCTGTTGGTAAATGAAGTCGTCCGAATCAGTCTCCAACTGTGGGAAAGAAAGTTCTCAAGCATAGCGAGGTATGAGCTTCCTGTAACAGTATTCTCGGTAAAGAAAACTGGACCATACACCTTTTCCCATGAAACTGCACAAAACATATTAAATTTTAGAGAATCCCTCTCATGTTGAACAACTTCATGTGCTTGTTCCGTACTCCATATTCTCACATTGCGACTGTTCGCCTTTCCATTTAAATGGAATGTTGCCTAGTCACTACACACTAAGCGTGGAAGAAAACTGCAATCCTTCGTCTTGCCAAGAACAAAATTACAGAAGTCCACACGTTGTTACTTGTCACCTTCACGAAGAGCTTCCACTAGCTGAATTTTGTATGGTTTCATGTGTAAACCCGTTGGGGGTTCGAGTCCTCCCTTGGGCATGGGTGTGTGTGTTGTCCTTATCGAGAGTTAGTTTCAGTTAGTTTTAGTTGTGTGTAAGCCTAGGGACCGACGACCTTAGCAGTTTGGTCCCATAGAACTTACGACAAATTTCCAATTTTTTTTTCATGTGTGAAAGTCGACCCAACACGCACCAGACGGACATCGGGGGCATGTCGAGCTGTCGAGTTGCACGGCGAACAGATTTCTGCGGACTCCTTGTGAGACTACAGCGGATGCGTTCGACGTCTGTGTCAGACACTGGGGACGGCCCGGCGATTTGCCTTTACGCAACCAACCTGTTTCTCGAATTGTTCATGCCATCGCCTAATGCTCTGTGGTGTTGGAGGATCCACACCGTACCTAGTACGAAATTCACGCCGAATAGTTATTACTGGTCCACACTGCCCAAAACATACAACACAAAACGCTCTCTGTTGAATCTATTGCCGGCCGGTGTGGCCGAGCGGTTCTAGGCGCTTTAGTCTGGAACCGCGTGACCGTTACGGTAGCAGGTTCGAATCCTGCCTCGGGCATGGATGTGTGTGATGTCCTTAATTTAGTTAGGTGTAAGTAGTTCTAAGTTCTAGGGGACTGATGACCTCACATGTTAAGTCCCATAGTCCTCAGAGCCATTTTTTGTTGTTGAATCTATTCACTGAACGAATAGTCCGCCCCCGGTAGCTGAATGGTCAGTGTGACGGATTGTCAATCCTCTGGGCAATGGTTCGATTCCCGGCTGGGTCGGGGAATTTTCTCCGCCCAGGGACTGCGTGTTGTGCTGTCATCATCATCATCATCATCATCCTCATCGACTGCAGGTCGCCGAAGTGGAGTTAAATTGAAAGACCCGCCACCCGGCGAACAAACGGGGGAGGGGGGGGGGGGGGGGGCTGGCCATACGATTAAATATATGAATGCTGAACGAATAGAACAAGGTACACACAGCAGACTTTTTGATTTTCATAATTGGTGGGACAGTGCTTCAAAAAATCTGTATTTTCACTGAAGTGTATGGGAAGTAGTGTGTGAAAATGATGAAAACGCAATCATTCATGTAGGTGAGTTTGTGGCATTTCAATAAGAGGAGAATCGTGTCTTGGGATAGAAGTTTCTCATGGACTGCTTGTTCATAATTTTCAACTGTTACTTTCTACGATCAGATGTCTATTTTTACCATGTTCTCCAGCTTATCCGAAGGGCTATGTGGAAGTAAATGAGAAAGTAACTGGCATACGGAAATCTCAATCACATACACCAACAAAATGACGTGACATTTATGATGAACTACTAGCTAGACCCAGCACAACTGCTGGGGACAAATTGTGTTGATAAAGCTCCGTATATAGATACGTTATTTTTATATTCTCAACCTTTATTGAATTTCTAACAGTGCAGCTTCATAATGTAAGAGAAATGATGTGATTTTTTTTTATTGTTAAAAAGCATGTTCTGTGAGGAAATTCGTGAGTCATAAACTATAGTATCCGGACCTAATGACAAGCGCCGTCAGCCAATAGCACGCTGACTAGGACCACACCAGGACAGGAGCGCCCTCTACAAGAAGAGAATATAAGCGCCGCTCCTGCCAGCCTCGGCCCGGCAGTAGCACACGGAGCACTAGCAGAGAGGCCTAGAAGAGCAGTGATATTAACGGTAGCAGGGATTTATGAGCGAGTCTGAATTACTCGTATGGACATTCTGTATAGCGAAAGACGCTGACTGTTTGCGTGTCGCCAATCGTTTGCGACACGTTCTTGTAACCCAAAGTATTATCAATCTGCTTTGTCGTCGTAAAAACCATTACTGTGATTTGCATAGCTATCCGATAAGGCGGCATCCTTTAGGCACTCTGTAAGAGACGAGTGAACAGGGCCCCACACTGACGACGAGGAGTTACAAACAAATCCCGCGCCTGACGGCCACGGAATTTTGTGTTTACTGCCGCCTTAATTCTCTCTTGACTTTACTTTAAAGGGACGTTTACTTGCTTCAACAGTCTCTTTCGCAAATGAGTGTTTTCAGGTGGGCGTTGTAGATATCTTCTTTGCTTTTTGTCCTTATTCTGCTTGCTTGCCTTGTCTGTTTGTTGCATATGTCTCTTCCAACATGCCGCCCTCCCCCCCACCCCCACCCCCGCCTATACCACTCCCTGCTCAGACGCCACAGCCGCAATCGATAGTTGCCACACAGCTAATGCAGATGTTTCAGTTCCAGACGCAGCAAATCTCGGCCCTGCTGAACACGGTGCAGCAGCTACTGGCCAACTCTGCGCGCCCGGCAGAACAAGCACCGCCTTTTCGACAGTTTCGTGAACAAGAAGAGGAATGGCTCGAGTGGTTGTTCCAATTAAAGGCACACATCCTAGCTCACAACGTGCCAGGTACTGTGAAACATCCATACCTACTATCAACGGTAGGTAATGCAGTGTTCAGGTTTACTCAGAAGTGTTTCCAAACGCCACTCCGAGTGAACTTGCTTACAACCAAGTCGTATAGTCGCTAACTATTATGACCAACAAATGAATGTGTTAGCAGCTAGGTATCAGTTCTTTAATTGCAAATACGGTCAGAACAAACTTATCGTGAGTGGATAACAGATTTGCAGGGTATGGCAAGGAAATGCAAATTCAACTGTGCTTGCGGTGCTTTATATTCAGATGTTACGCTGCGTGATGCGATCGTGCACAGTTTACCTGACGTCAGACTCAGAGAACAGATTTCGCAACAGTCCGATCCACCGTTTCAGCAGGTAGTGCAATTACTAGACCAGTGCGATTCAGGTGCACAGCGCGTGGTCTCGCGGTAGCGTTCTCCCTTCCCGAGCACAGGGTCCTGGGATCGATTCCCGGCGGGGTCGGTATTTGCACCTGTCCCAAGATGACTGAGTGTTGTGTCGTTTTCACCATCATCACCATCGTCATTCTCCCCTTCTGGTAGGAGGAAGGCAAAGGCAAACTATCTACCTCCATTACGAGCTAGCCTAGTATGGTGCTGCGGTTCCCCTACGCTCTGTCAAGAAGCATGGGACCTCATCATCATCACGATTCAGGTGCCCTGTTAGCCGATACATTTGAGCAGCCAGCTGCTTGCAGCTCTCTTAGAATGAAACGATAATTAAATCGAGACCCTAAGGTGTCGACAGGCGTTCATACATCAACGGGGACAGTTGAAAATGTGTGCCCCGACCGGGACTCCTCCGAAAGAACAGATACCATCTTCATATAGTTAAGGCTAACCGGCCATTGACCTTCTTCTTCTGTGCTGGATGCACACGCATTGCCCGAACTCTTACGGGACTCGGTAAGATTGTCTGCCGCGATTAATGAGTGTAATGGGCAGGGGCACTACGAATGTTGTGTGTGGACATTAATTTGGGAATGTGGATCTCACAGGGAGCGTGCAAGGGATAAATCCTGGCAGTCGCACTATGCTCTGTGCCCTCGATTGCTCAGATGGATAGAGCGTCTGCCATGTCAGCAGGAGATCCAGGATTCTAGTCCCGGTCAGGGCACACATTTTCAACTGTTCCCGTTGATGAATATCAACACCTGTCGACAGCTTAGGGTCTTGATTTAATTATCATTTCAGATATTTGCCGGGTTGAGTATCTTGTTTGTGATCGACCCATTCAGCAGCAGCTTGCGCCAGCCGAGCGGCGACAACACCTGTCCATGCTGCGTAAGCAGTTCGCTAAACAGGCGGCTACACAGGCGAACAGAATTAAGTCTTGCCCTCGGTGTTATTCAGGGCACAAACGCCAAGACTGTGCCTTCCGACAAGCTCAGACTTGTGGTAGGAAAGGACATGAACAATCCGCATGTTTGCAATGGAACAAACATAAGAATTCAGCTCACTCACAAAAATCTAGTCACAATGTCCATGTCATTAACGCAGTAAATTCGAAGTCTGCAACAGGCATTAGCAAAGCTAGAAAGCTTGCAGTTTTCCTCAGTGATACGGCAGTCAAACAAACTTTTTGTTCAATTACTTCTTTGTGGGCAACGTGGGAAACTTCTGTTGGACACCTGTGTCTCTGTCTCGTTGCTAATCGTCACACAGATGAACTTACAGGGTCCCCACGCCTGTCTAAAATTAGCACATAACTGACAGCTTGTAATGGACAAGACATTCCCGTTCTCGGAAAATGCGTATTGCCTGCCATGTATCGCTCGCATACAAGAGTAGAAACTTTTTGCTACAATCACGCGATGGTGAAAACATATTTGGTCTTGATTCTTTCGACTTGTGTGGCTTTAACATTCAGTACAATGTGTTGTCTGTGTCTACATTCCATGAAACAGACAATGTAGCTAGCTTGCTAAAAGAATTCCTGGAACTCTTTTCTGAAGGCTAACAATTTTGTTTCACATATTACTCTGAAAAACAATGCTCAGCAGAAATTTTGCCGACCCAGAACTGTTCCCATTGCATTACGGGACAAAGTCGTGGCTCAACTTAAAGAATTGCAAGATAGCTGAGTTATTGCGCCCATGTCAGATAGTCAATGGGCCAGTCCACTGGTTATGCTCCCCAAACCTTTAGGTCGCTTACATCTCTGTATTGACCTTAAGTCTACGGTCAATCCACAAACTGTGATTGATACTTATCCATTGCCATGGGCAGATCTCATGATCAGATTAGGAGCTTTTCAAAAATTGATTTTCGGGACGCGTATCTTCAAATTCCGCTCTATGAGGAATCTCAAAAAGTGTGTAGTGAAAACCCATTTGGGCTTGTTTAAATATTTGCGTTTGCCTTTTGGCAGTGCTTCCGCACCCGCCATTTTCCAACGATATTTGGAACAGCTGACTGCTCAATTACCAAACTGTTCAAACTATTAGGACGACATTGTCGTAGCAGGTCGTACACCTGAAGAATATATTGCAAATTTACGTGCTTTGTTTCGTGTATTGTCTGATGCAGGACTGAAGTGTAGACTGGACAAGTGATTTTTTTTTTTTTTAAACCTGTGTTGCAGTGTCTTGGTCATGTCATGAACAGTCAAGGTGTACATCCTCTTCAGTCGCATTTATTAACCATACGAGATTTGCCAGTTCCTCGCAATGTCACAGAATCGCAGTGAGTCTTAGGGAAAATGAACTATTGTATTTGGTTCATACCGAATGCTGCGCAAATAGCGGCTCCATTGCATCGCTTGCGTCACAAGAATGTCCTCTTTGTTTGGACAAACGAGCGCCAAGTAGCTTTTCAAAGATGCATTGCTCAGTGACCGATGTTTACTTCACTTTGACCGTGACAAACTAGTGGTATTGCAAGTTGACGCTTCCTCTTACGGAATCGGTGCAGTCCTTTCGTACAGAATTGCTAATAAAGACAGGCCTATTACTTTCGCATCAAAAGCGTTCACCAAAGCTCAGTGTAACTATTCACAAAATGAAAAAGAGGCTTTGGATATTGCGTATGCTCTTCCCAAATTTCACCACTATTTGTATGGCAGAAAATTCTAGTTAATAACGGATCACAAGCCTTTGCAGTTCTTGTTTCAACCGACGAAACCGGTTCATGTACGAACTGCCCAAAAATTGCAAAGATGGGCTTTGTTATCTCAATACCAGTGCGAGACTGTGTATCGTCAGACGGCTCAGCATGGTAATGCGAACGCACTTCCACGTCTTCCGATTGGTCCTGATACGGAGTTTGACGCTTCTGCTGCACCTTGTTGTCACCTCGATGCTCAGGATTCTGAATTGCTTCAGTTTTCCGCTGAACTATAGGAAAATTGCACAGGTCACGGAAGCTGATTCACATTTGAACATGTTCCTAACGTACATTCGCACATCTTGGCCTGATTCCTTGCGTAGCACAAAGAATCTGTAGTGAGCCGGTGCTTTGCACGTCGGCATAGCCTCGCTGTACAGAAAGGTATGATTATTGTTCAAAATGACAGTGGACAGTCACGTATCTTGATCCCTAAGGCACTGCAAAAAGAAGTGTTGCTGTTATTTCACCAAGAACACTGGGGGATTGTTCATATGAAACAGATAACGCGTCGGCACTGTACTTGACAGGGTATTGACCCCAAAAGAGAACAGATGACGTCATAGTGTCACGCATGTGCGGAAAATCAGTCCACCCCACCTCAAAAAATCGCTGCTTGGCCTAAGTCGCAATCGCGATGGCAACGTGTGCACATCGACTTTGGCGATCCTTTTTAGTACACCCGTTGGTTGATTGTGGTTGACTCGTATAGCAAGTTTCTTTTTGTTGTGCCAATGAACTCCACAACGTCACGTAGCACAATTCAGGTGTTGTCCTCTTTTTTTTTTTTTGCCTCGAAGGTTTACCTGAAGTAATAGTGTCAGACACCAGCCCTCACTTCATGTCAAATGAATTTGAAACATCCCCTTAGGAAAATTTATATTTTACTGTGCTGGTAAACGTCTCTTACGTTATTTGCTTTTCAAACAGTTGAGCAGAACTGAACGTACTCAGAGATTTCGCTCTTTACTTATTCTGATCATCACTAAACTGACACACAACATTTTTAGCGCAACGTAATCTGACTTTCAGTAATCCCTACAAAAGAATGGCCGTGACTAACAATAACCTATACCTTTCATGAATCACTTCCCTCACAGAAATCTTGGTTACTCGAACTACTGCAATACAGCGAGCGCCAATACTGCCAACTAAATAAAAGATTCTAACTACTGAAGGCACTAAGTACTGAGAGGCATAGTTAGCAAATGAAAGATTTTGATAGAGAACAAACAGTGTATTTACCTTAATAATGTTCAAAAGTCATCATCCATATATATCAGTTCATGATATCCAATATTACAAATTTACTCTTTCTGATGGACACACGTCCAGATCGTCCGCTCTCAAAATTCTGCTATCTCTCTCCCCACATCCACCACTGCTGGCGGCTCACCTCCAACTGCACAACGCTACGCGCTGTGCACATTGAACTTCCCAACACTATTTAGAATAGTAAATATTCCAGCAATGCAAACTAGCCACAGACTGCACACAGCACAGTCAGTGATTTTCATACAGAGCGCTACACAGCCTACTTACACATTCAGTGAACGCAGTTGTATACAGCACCTAACTAGTGCACCGTTCCATCCAGTCAAACGGCGAAGCGGAACGTTTTGTCCGGACCTTCAAGCAGAGGATGGCTAAACTTCGTTCCGTACACACCAGGGATCAAGCATTGCAACTGTTTCTCGCCTCGTATCGTTCGCAACCACTTCAAGACCGTCGCCATCGGACACTGCTCCGCCTGCTCCACCCTCCTCGGCATCCGGCGCCGAAGGAAGGCCGCAAGTATCGCTTCGCGCCGCGTGATATTGTCTTTTACAGGATTTTTAGCGGCAGCAGACGTTGGGCGCGCGGCGCGATCGTCCGTCGACCTGGCGCTCGCATGTATCTTATTTCGTGTCCAGATGGCTTGCACCGCCGACATCAGAATCAGCTTCGCCTCTGTCGTGTGCACGATGATCTTTCAGCGTCTCTTCCCCCAGATTCATGGATCCAGAGGTCAGCGCGGCCACAGCAGCTGCCATAGGGTTTCGTCACGACACCGCGGGACGACCCCATGGAGACGGAGCATTCGCCTCCTCCACCTCCTCCCGTCCTACCGATGGAGCTGGACCCCCCCACACCGCAGCAGTCGCCGCCGCCGCCGCCGCCTTCTTCATCTGGTTCGTGGCAGCAGGAGATGGACGCGTACCCTTCTGGTAGTTTCCCTGGGGGAGCGTTTCTGCCAGAGGGAAGGCCGGATGGAGGGGCACGACCAGGAATCTTGACGTTCCCTGCAGTCACAGCTTCCGATCCAGCGATGCGTCCACCCTCCTGCCTCCCCCGCCGTGGTTGCACTCGCTACACGACGACGGTTCTTCGCTTCTGGGGAGGGGGGAGGACCAATGGTCCGGCCTAATGACAAGCCCTTCACGAAGGTGTAGACCGCAAGAACAGTGAGGGCTTTGAGACGACGTCAACCAATACTACGCTGACTAGGACCGCACCAGAACAGGAGCGGCCTCTAGAAGAAGAGAATATAAGCGACGCTCCTGCTAGGCTCGGCCGGACAGTAGTAGGCCGGCGCTAACAGAGCAGACCTGCAGTGAAGATCGACATCAGTAGAGAGGCCTTGTAGAGGAGTGATATTAAAGATAGCAGTGGCTTATGAGCGAGTGTGAATTGCTTACATAGACATTCTATAAAGCGAAAGGCACTGACTATTTGCGTGTCGCCATTCGCTTGCGACACGTTCTTGTAATCCAAAGTTAAGAATTGTGGAATGAAATTTTCACTCTACAGCGGAGTGTGCGCTGATATGAAACTTCCTGGCGGATTAAAACTGTGTGCCGGACCGAGACTCGAACTCGGGACCTTTGTCTTTCGAGAGCAAGTGCTCTACCAACTGAGCTACTAAAGCACGACTCATGCCCTGTCCTCACAACTTTAATTCCGCCAGTACCTCGTCTCCTACCTTCCAAACTTCACAGAAGCTCTCCTGCGAACCTTGCAGAACTAGCACTCCTGGAAGAAAGGATATTGCGGAGACACGGCTTAGCCACCGCCTGGGGGTTGTTTCTAGTATGAAATTTTCACTCTACAGCGGAGTGTGCGCTGATATGAAACTTCTTGGCGGATTAAAACTGTGTGCCGGACCGAGCGGAATTAAAGCTATGAGGAGGGGTTTTAGTCGTACTTGGTTAGCTCAGTTGGTAGAGCGCTTGCCCGCAAGAGGCAAAGGTCCCGAGTTCGAGTCTCTGTCCGGCACACAGTTTTAATCTGCCAGGAAGTTTCAAAGTTAAGTATTGTCAATCTGCTTTAAAATCATAAAAACCATTAACGTGATTTGCTTTAATTTTTGTATATCTATCCAAGAAGACAGCATCCTTTAGGCACTCTATAAGAGACGAGTAGGCAGAACCCACAAATAGTTTTGTTTTTTTTTTTTTTACTAAGGAAGCCTGTCATAGAATATGAAGAATGAGTCCCACAATCCGTTATCAGCTTAAAACTTTTTTGTAGTAAGAAATTAAGTTTCTAAATTCATCGCACATTATTAAAACCGATTTACTGCTATATGGTTTCTAAGTTATTGCCGTTTATTTCAGAAACAGCACTTCTCCGTTGCTTCACAAAAATTCTGTGGGCTTTGTATTGGTCTCATGTTGTCGAACAAGATACAAAAATATCTGCACGCAGCTGTGGATAAAACAAAAAAAAATCAGTAGCTTTCCTCCCTATATTATCCACTACAAAAAAAATTTTTTTTCATATACTGGGGAAGGTCACCGAGTGGAGAAGTGTTGTTTCAGAAATAAACGACTCTGCCAGGCACTTAAATGTGATTTGCAGAGTATCCATGTAGATGTAAATGTAGAAGAATCATAGAAGAAGGTTGTTGTATACATGTAAAAGGGCTGGACACAAATAAAGAAGCATAAGATAGCAGTCTAGCACTCACTCCTCCAGGCAGCAAAGCGCAATAATGACTTTTTCCTTACCTCAAATGCTTTCATTCTACTTCCGGATTATTATTAATGTGTCTTCATATTTCCTTTGTAATTCATCTTTATCTGTGTCTAGTTGTTTCAAGTTCAGGCTTTCGTTTACTTTATGTCCAAACAGTAATACTTTGAGCGATCGCTCGACCATAAAAAAGACAACCAATTAGTACAATGAAAACAATGCCAGTTGCATACAATAGGCGTTATTTAATAATTGTGCGGCCGTGAGCACCAGTGTGAGTTGGGTTCCACCTCCGCCAACTCAAATATTTCAGAATGTTTTTTTACCGCAATGAAGATTGTAATACCAGATTGGTGCAGGGAGCGGCACAGTGGAAGATGTGGGGTGAATGAATTTGTGAAACGTGTTCTCTGCATATTAGGATCTGGTTATCGCTCAATGATGTATGATTGATTTTAAAAACTCTGAATTCTTCTCTGAATGACTGCAGGTTCCACAGGCACAATACGTAAAAACAGATACTGCAGATTAGTAATGCCAATGGCGGATCTGTGTCACATCGAAGAGTTGCGTCTTTCCTGCTGAAAAATAAAACTCGTAATACAATAAATGCTGATATAAACATGTAAGCTGGTAGAGCAATAGGAATGAAACATACAAATAACTCAAAATATGCTCGTATGTTATGAAATCATTTATAGCTACAGCCCATGATGCTTACATTGTGATAGCTGAAAGCAGAAGGACAACTGGCAACAGCCAGGCTTCCACTAGCCGCTCTCTAAAATATTTCAGGACTGCACCTTATTTCGTTACTCAAACATTTACACACAAAATCTTTGACATTAATATCGATACAAACATTGTTATTGGGAGGTAACAGGTGGGTTGTGGCGCCCTGAAAATATCCTAAGTTCGGAGTTGGGGTCGCCACGTTGGGGCCTCCCGGCGGGTCACGGCCCAGCAGCAACCATGTGGTGCCGAACGTTAGCTTAGCAAGAGGCGTGGCCCCAGAGCGTGGTCAAGCCACATGGCTGGGAATTGCATGGTGCCGCTGTGTCGATGAAGGAGAAATGCCGGGAGTGCCGAAGATGGCGGACTTTGTGAAACATTAATGGCAGACATTTCACAGTTCGTATAGAAATTAATAGTAGCCAGATGAATCATTATACCTCAAAAATAAACATGTACATTGCCATTATTTGCACGATGATTCTGATGGTGCAATCTTATTTTCAATATCTTTATTAGTTTAAAGTTTAGTATCTGATGATACATTATACAAGTAACACACAGCAACGAATTTCCAAAATCTAAACGGTACATCCGATTTTGTCAATCGACACGTCTTTAGAAAGCTATTAGTGTAAACCTAAATTGGCATAAATTACAGTCATGTAACCTGAATAGAACATAAGTTATTGGGGTCAAAGTGGCCGATTACTATCGATCGCGTCAGGCCATAAGTACTCCACAGTTACACGAAAAAACGGTAGCAACATGCTTATAAATATATTTATTCATCTATGTCTTTGTTTATATTCGATATATATTTTTCATGAAGAAATTGGTCAAATATTTAGTGTGTTTTAGAAAGCGCAGGGACATTAGGCTACTGGCCTACTTTTGCTTGCTGTTCCTTTGATATATGTTTATTTAATTTGTTTATGTATTTAATAATGTATGTTAGCGAGTGTTCATGGTCCAGCTGTAGGAATATTTGTTTAATTTCAAATTATTTAAAAGTAAATCCAGCATTTCGAATGTGTTTCAAAATGTTTGTGAGTGTGCGTTGGCTTGGAGACAATCACAGCACTCACTACTAACAAGGGAACCTCCCCATCGCACTCCCCTCAGATTTAGTTATAAGTTGGCACAGTGGATAGGCCTAGATAAACTGAACACAGATCAATTGAGAAAACAGGAAGAAGTTGTGTGGAACTGTGAAAAAATAAGCAAAATATACAAACTGAGTAGTCCATGGGTGACATAAGCAACATCATGGACGAAGTGTGCTTAGAAGCGCCGTGGTCCCGTGGTGGCGTGAGCAGCTGCTGAACGAGAAATCCTTGGTTCAAATCTTCCCCGGACTGAAAATTTTACTTTCTTTATTTTTGCATAGTTATTATCTGTCCGTTCGTTCATTGACATCTCTGTTCACTGTAATAAGTTTAGTGTCTGTGTTTTGCGACCGCACTGCAAAACCGTGCGATTAGTAGACGAAAGGACGTGCCTCTCCAATGGGAACAGAAAACATTTGATCGTAAGGTCATAGGTCAACCGATTCCTCCACAGGAAAACACATCTGATATATTCTATACGACACTGGTGACGGCATGTGCGTCACATGACAGGAATATGTTGTCGACCCACCTAACTTGTACACTTGGCGAATGGGTAAAAAGATTCTTCTACCTTGCCCGATTTAGGTTTTCTTGTGGATGTGATAATCACTCCCAAAAAGTGATGAAAACATAAGAGTTTGTCACATAAACTGAAAATAAAAAATTAAAATTTACACTTGATGGAAGATTTGAGCCTAGGACCTTTCGTTCCGCAGCTGCTCACGTTACCACGAGACCACGGGAGATTTGAACCTAGGACCTTTCGTTCCGCAGCTGCTCACGTTAAGACGAGACCACGGGGCTCCTACGTTACTATTGTCCTTATTGTTGCTTATCTTCCCTTGAACTACTCAGTTTGTATATTTCGCTTATTTTTTCACAGTTCTACACAACTTCTTCCTGTTTTCTCAATTGATCTGTGTTCAGTTTTTCAAGGCCTATCCACTGTGCCAACTTATAACTAAATCTGAGGGGGGTGCGATGGGGAGGTTCCCTTGTAAGGAAGGCGACTACCGAAGTGAATGGTGGGGCAGTTCTGAACAGTGCGGCATAAGGGAAGTACGGCACAGGACACGAGAGGTGCTGGACGCGATGGCGCGACGGACACATGGTCGCAGCAAAGACTTGGAGAGTGTAGAGCGGTTTGCGCGTGATCGCAGCAGATAGAAATACTTTGGAGTGCCGATTTTTGAACTTTGGAGATTTCCGTGGTTTCTACACTTAAGACGTAGTATATGTTTAGAAGTGAATATCTCACGAGCTATATTGGCGTTCGTAAGGTATTATGTGAAGTAGGAATCTATTGTTTCCCTGTTATTTAGCTTATATTTTATTTAATTGCTGGACCATCGACACCAGTAAGTGATTTGCAGAAATATATCACATTCTCAAAAGTACTTCTACTATCGTACTTATCATTTAAAGCCGTTAAGATAGTACCTGCACATTTTATTTAATTGCAATCTTTCATTTATAAATTTCTATGTTACATTCGCAATCGCCGAGTGATAGGAAGCTATGGCCATTCGATTCATGTGTCTATTCATATTTCATACAGTAGACTCAGCAGCATTTGGCTCGCAATGCGGCAGCTACTTATCCCAGCCCCTACACAACGAAACCAGTCAAAACTTTCAGTATTTCAACTCTGAATCTGTGGGTATGTAGTTGAGGGCCACAGCACCAAATCATTTTTGTATGTGAAAGACCGCAATATACAGGAACGGAATATATTTCTTTTAGTAAGAGATATTACAAAAGGAAGTGTATCAGAATTGTAGCCTATTCCCAATATTTTTCAGCCTGTACATTAAGCAGGCTGTGACGGAAACCAAGGAGAAATTTGGAAAGGGAATTAAAGTTCGGAAAGAAGAAATAAAAACTTTGCAGTTTGCGCATGGCATTGTAATTGTCTCAGGGACAGCTAAGGGCTTGGAAGAACAGTTGAGCGAAATGGATAGTGTCTTCATGAGTGGCTATACGATGAACAACAACAACAACATTGGAACAAAGGTTGGTTCAAATGGCTCCGAGCACTATGCGACTTAACTTCTGAGGTCATCAGTCGCCTAGAACTTAGAACTAATTAAACCTAACTAACCTAAGGACATCACACACATCCATGCCCGAGGCAGGATTCGAACCTGCGACCGTAACGGTCACGCGGTTCCAGACTGAAGCGCCTTTAACCGCACGGCCACACTGGCCGGCCTTGGAACAAAGGACGTGGAATGTAATCGAAATAAACGACGCGATGCTGAGGGCAATAAGAAATTAAGCAAAAGAAGTAAGAGATGAGTGTCGCTATTTGGGCAACGAAACTGTTGATGGCCGAAGCAGGGAAGATATAAAATACAGACAGTCAATAACTACAAAACATTTATGAGAAAGAGGACTTTGTTAACGTCGAATATAAATGTGTTAGGAAGCTTTTTCTGAACATATCTATCTTGAATGTAGCCTTGTATGAAATTGAAACGTGGCCCACAGGCAAACTAGACACAATGAAGATAGAAGCTTTTCAGATATGTTGCTATAGTAGAATGTTCGACGTTGTATGGGTAGATCGAATAATAAATGAGAAGATACTGAATCGAGAAATTCATGGCGCAACTTGACTAAAACAAGGGATCGGTTGATAGGACACATCATGAGGCACCAACGAATCGTCAGTTTGATAATGAAGGGATGTTTGTGGGAGTGATAGAAGTTGTGGAAAGAGACCAAGGCTTGAATACAGTACGCAGCTTCAGAAGGATGTACACTGCAGCAGTCATGCAGAAATGAAGAGCCTTTCACAGTATGCACTAACATGGAGAGCTACATCAAGTCAGTCTTCGAACTGAAGACAACAGCAACAACAACGACGACAAAGACGAAAACAACAATAAGAACAACACCAGGAGTGCAGAAGTTGAATGCTGCGTGTTTCAAACGAACGGGTTAAGAATTCGGAAATCACTCGTGTAATAAATTTATTTTCCAAGTTTGTGTCCTTTGTAGTTAAATACGCATTTTCCGACTTTTTATAACGTATTTAAGCTCTCCTAGAATTGAGATTTTAAAACTGCAACCATTCCTTTCCTGAAAAAAGTTTTCGTAACAGGCTTCATCACAAGAAGAAACGTATTGCTGCATGTATTGATATGTTTGGCATCCCACAGTGATTCGGATTTCCCACCCAGCCCGAGTACTGATACGGAGGAAAGGTCAGAGATTCTCGGGCTATGTAACACATCCGCAGCTTGCTCCTGCAGAGGATGCCTATGCTGCAGGCATGTCACCTAGGCACGGCCACTGACGCGACAGCGGCGGTGAATTCCCCAGCCCTGCAGTCTTGCAGCAGTTCTCGCTATTGCCTTCAATACGCGCCCTCGACAATAGTGATTGACCTAGTCTGTGTTTTCGTTTTCCGGTTTGGACACCTCCCTGGACTATCTGCACATGCTTACGACGACTATCGCTTACGACGACTTCCTGAATTCCACCACCATTGACCAAGGTAATCACCTGATTTTTCCACCGTTCTCTGCGTGACCACCTGGGTGAGTGAGTGATCGTTAACTGTTTTACGCGTGCCGAGTAGGACAGCAAAGTGGTGACAAGGACTTCGTCACCGTGCGGCTATTCACTGTGAGGCATTGGTCTGAGTTTCGAAAGTAGTTGCAGCAGGAATTTCAGCTGCAACAATCAACAACGGTCTGTAGCTACGGCATCATCGCCTCCCACTCAACCACAAGCTTGTCTGGACGAGGCAAACGAAAGTAGAGACGTCTACTTACATCGTTTTGTTGTTCACTGCAGTGCAAGTTAAATAACTGACTCTCAGCGTAAGAGTGCACTTTTACTGTCTTCTCCAGTAGTTTGAGCTTTTCTAATGATTGTGGTTTCCCGAAAAAATGGTTCAAATGGCACTGAGCACTATGGGACTTAACATCTGAGGTCATCAGTCCCCTAGAACTTAGAACTACTTAAACCTAACTAACCTAAGGACATCACACACATTCATCCCCGTGGCAGGATTCTAACCTGCGACCGCAGCAGTCGCGCGGTTCCGGACAGAAGCGCCTAGAACCGCTCGGCCACCGCGGCCGGCGTGATTTGCCGACGAACTATTACAGTCACCATGTAACACAGCATGTGCCATTATCATACAGTGTTTACTTTGTGTTACACAATGTTATTCTTCATGAATGTAAATGTTTTCGTTGTTTCTTTGCCATAAACAATTAATTTCAGTACTTTGATTATTTCCAGTAAGTGAGTGAAAGCAATATTTTTTATAATTTTTGTGAAGTAGACAAACTAGCATTGTCACGACTTTTGATCTGTATAAAGTCACCGACATAACCTGAATAGTAGAGTAGGATATTTGCCGTTAGAGAGCGGAGAGTAGCGAGTCGGCAGAGGGCACTGAAAGAGTATGACGCTGAAGTAGCTGCGATTAACAAAAAAAAAAAAAAAAAGGCGCGAATGAGTACGTGTGCCTCCAGCAAGGTGGTTATGCGTACAGCAATGCCTTGTGGGCGTGAGAGGCTTGCAATTCCTGTGAGTCACACTGAAGTTTTAATTTATGAAGGGGCTTCAAGAGAATAATGAATGAACAGCACTGTTTGATTAAAGCGTGGATAAAATTATCTACAACTAAAAGATGAGCCACGGGTGACATTATTGTTACCACCGAACTAATATGTCACACCAGAAACTACACAAATAGTAAGACTGAACCATTCCAGACAAACATTTCTTTAAAAGACCTGCCAGAGTCTTAGAGCCTTCTTTGGACAATGCATTAATTATGTGAAGTTTAGTCATAATCCTACAGTGGTTATGAACACACCATAAGCCGCGTCCATATCCTTTTTTCGTAAATACCGAGAACCACATTACGAATGAAAGAAATATTTGAATATACACTACTGGCCATTAAAATTGCTACACCAAGAAGAAATGCAGATGGTAAACGGGTATTCATTGGACAAATATATTATACTAGAACTGACATGTGATTACATTTTCAGGCAATTTGGGTGCATAGATCCTTCGATAGTACCCAGAATAACCATCTCTGGCCATAATAACGGCTTTGATACGACTGGACGACTGGGCATTGAGTCAAACAGAGCTTGGATGGCGTGTACAGGTACAGCTGCCCATGCAGCTTCAACACGATACCACAGTTCATTAAGAGTACTGACAGGCGTATTGTGACGAGCCAGTTGCTCGGCCACCATTGACCAGACGATTTCAATTGGTGAGAGATTGGAGAATGTACTGGCCAAGGCGGCAGTCGAACGTTTTCTGTATCCAGAAAGGCCCGTACAGGACCTGCAACATGCGGTCGTGGATTATCCTGCTGAAATGTAGGGTATCGCAGGGATCGAATAAAGTGTTGAGCCCCGGGTCGTAACACAGCTGAAATGTAGCGTCCACTGTTCAAAGTGCCGTCAATGCGAACAAGAGGTGACCGAGACGTGTAACCAATGGCACACCATACCAACACGCCAGGTGACACGCCAGTATGGCGATGACGAATACACGCTTCCAATGTGCGTTCACCGCGATGTCCCCAAGCACGGATGCGACCATCATGATGCTGTCTGTGATGCAGCGTCAAGGGTAACTGCAGCCATGGTCTCCGAGCTGATAGTCCATGCTGCTGCAAACGTCGTCGAACTGTTCGTGCACATGGTTGTTGTCTTGCAAACGTCCCCATGTGTTGACTCACGGATCGAGACGTGGCTGCACGATCCGTTACAGCCATGCGGATAAGACGCCTGTCGTCTCGACTGCTAGTGATACGAGGCCGTTGGGATCCAGCACGGCGTTCCGTATTACCCTCCTGAACCCACCGTTTCCATATTCTGCTAACAGTCATTGGATCTCGACCAACGCGAGCAGCAACGCCGCGATACGATACACCGCAATCGCGATAGGCTACAATCCGACCTTTATCAAAGTCGGAAACGTGATGGTACGCATTTCTCCTTCTTACACGAGGCATCACAACATCGTTTCAACAGGCAACGCCAGTCAACTGCTGTTTGTGTATGAGAAATCGGTTGGAAACTTTCCTCATGTCAGCACGTTGTAGGTGTCGCCACTGGCGCCAACCTTGTGTGAATTCTCTGAAAAGCTAATCATTTGCATATCACAGCATCTTCTTCCTGTCGGCTAAAATTCGCATCTGTAGCACGTCATCTTCGTGGTGTAGCAATTTTAATGGCTGGTAGTGTACTAGCGATCCCGGAATTCCTACCCAATTGGTAAATATGTATAGGTAATTTTATATACGTCATAATCTTCTTCCCCCCCCCCCTATCTCTGACCATCTCCTCCTCCCCCTGTCTCTATCCATCAGCTCCTCCCCCCCCCTCTGTGTCCCTCTCCCGCTTATGTGTCTTCACCTCCTGCTCCCCCCTCACTCTGTCCATCTCCTCCTTACTGTCCTCTATGTGCATCCCCTCCCCCCTCTCTGTCCATCTATTCACTTCCTTCTCTCTTACCTCGAGCCTTGTTTATTGTTATTGCCAATGTCACCTTGCTGGGAATAGAAGTCGCTTAAAATGAATGGCTACATCGATTAGGATCATTGGTATACGGGATATTAGAGGCCTCTCCTGCTGCTGGATCTGTGGGTGTAGTATCTGACACAAACAATCATCGTCTCCGAACTGATTTCCTACTGTATACAAAACAAAATTCTGTAAAAGTGTTAATACCTTACGCTTTTAGAGTCTTCTTGAGCGCAGTACGGGGACCACACCCTAATCACAGGAAACACCCCCTGTCAAACATCACCTACCCTGTACTAGACTGTTTGCCCTACATATGGCGACAGGTAAAGTGCTCCAGGCATTCCCCAAACCCAAAGCCTTCCACCGGATTGTCACAGGGAGTAGCGAGATTCATCAGTTCAAACCACTCGTATGAAGCCACGCACTGCCCGGTAGCGCCACTATTTACATCCCTGGAAGCGTAGCTTAGCTCTGCCTACATGAACGTTTGGCTTATGAGAAGCTGCTCGTCCATTGTATCCCATTCCTTTTAACTCCGTGGGCACGCTCATTGTGCTGGTTGGACTGCGGGCAACACTTTCCAAATGGTTCAAATGGCTCTGAGCACTATGGGACTTAACATCTGAGGTCATCAGTCCCCTAAAACTTAGAAATATTTAAACCTACCTAACCTAAGGACATCACACACATTCATGCCCGAGGCAGGATTCCAACCTGCGACCGTAGCAGCAGCGTGGTTCCGGACTGAAGCGCCTAGAACCACTCGGTTACAGATGCCGGTTGGCAACACTTTGAAACGCACGAGGGATTCCTTCCGCTGAATTCGTGCGATTTTTTTGCGACATCCTTCACAATTCATCACAGTCTCTGTCAGTCAGTACACGACAGCTGACTGGCCTCGGGCTAGTTGTGGTTGTTCCTTCGCGTTTCCACTTTGGAATCATATCACGAATAGACGGCTTTGGCAGCTGTAGAAGAGTCGAAACATCCCTGACAGATTTGTTACTCAGATGACTTTCAGTGCCGGCCGAAGTGGCCGTGCGGTTAAAGGTGCTGCAGTCTGGAACCGCAAGACCGCTACGGTCGCAGGTTCGAATCCTGCCTCGGGCATGGATGTTTGTGATGTCCTTAGGTTAGTTAGGTTTAACTAGTTCTAAGTTCTAGGGGACTAATGACCTCAGCAGTTGAGTCCCATAGTGCTCAGAGCCATTTTTTGACTTTCAGTGACTAGTCCACGTGGAAACTACTGAGCTCTCCTGACCCACCAGTTCTGCTGTTACTGTTTCTCTGCTGATAACACACACTTGCACTTCCCTTTTTATATCCGCGAGTCCGCCTCTTTTGACATCTCGTGGTGAATTTCTTATTTTATATGAGAGTCTGGATACTATTGATTAGATAGCGTACATGTGCGAGTGTGTGTGGGTATTCTGGGCTTCCGTGCGTGTGTGTGTGTGTGTGTGTGTGTGTGTGTATGTGTGTGTGAGTAGGGGAGAGAGGGAGAGAGAGAGACTTTTGCTGTGTTGAGAGACACTCTCGGATGACGAACAGCTTAAGCTGGTGTAGAGTACATCTTTAGTGTGGTCAAATATTCACCAGTGCCCACTCTGCGGCACCTTTTGCCACAGGAGGCCTCTGGCTGTGTGGTCACGAGGCTTCACACCGATCGCACACTCGCATCGCCCCGTTCGTGCAATTTTCGAAAACTCTTAAAACACTCTACCGTCACCCTGAGCTGCATCACGCGTAACCCATACAGACTGCAGCCACAGCCTGGAACCATAAAAATTTAAGTGTCTGTGTATCAGTACTGCGGTATGGGCGATCTTATAAGCGAAAAAGATGTAAGCGAAAAGAGGATGGAGAAAAATAGGGAAACACCTTGAGAAACGCATGCTTCAACATAAATGCAGATTCTAACCAAGCGTGCTGATTGCGCTCTCGTATCTGACCATGTGCGGCACCTGTGCAATGTCCTCTATGTGCTGCAAGTGTGTCAATCGTGGTCAGCACAGTGTCGTGCACGGTAATGGGTAATAATGCTAACAATTTTTATTGTATTCTCCTTCCATCATTTTAACTTAGCCTCGGGCAGCGACGTGAGCTGTTACGTAAACTGCTCCACAGTACTCCTGGCTGGTCCCACGCTATTATGCCGTGCTAGGGACCCCACCACAGTATTGCTGAGTGAGGGACGTCAACTTTCTGCCACCCGTCGATGGGAGGACCGGGTGCTGTCACGTGAGGTACGCGAGAGGGTCGGCGAGGTAGCGGCCGCAACAGCGGGTCGCTCTCTTGCCTGCCAGCTTCCTTACCCTCCGGACGTGTCCACCAGTCCTTCGTATTGAGGGTGAAATGCTCTTTTCGTACCATGTGCGGTTCACTCTGTGGCAATAGCCAGATTCCATGAACAGTGTATCCCTCAGTGGTAGTTCTTGGGAATAAAATCCAGTTTTTTCCCTGAATCCAGGCATTTCTCATTTTACATGAAGGAAAAATACCCCGAATGCCCATTTGATATCATCCTGACATATACAAACTGGCGACCGAGAGTGAAATCTTTCCCACCATTCAATCCGAATCAATATTTTCCTGCCGATCGTATGTGCCGGCAACCATAGTCACACCTAGTAGTTTGCCACCGTGGACTGCTTAGCTGTTTGCACCGTTTGCGCTACACGCACCTTCAGGCGTGCACAGTGTGTTAGGTCGCGACGGTCCAATCAAGCATGCGAGATCACTATATGGCCGCAAGCCGCTACATCGCTTCCCACGCCAGGGCGAGCTGCTGGCAGTAGAAAAGTCGCCACGGGGCATAATACATCGTGCCCCACCGCTGTGTGCTGTAACGGAGCAGCCGCCTCTCGCCGCCACCCCAGACGCCACTGCTTCCCCCCCCCCCCCTTTCCTTCATCGTCCCTGACGATGCCGTCGCCTCCGCCCCTGTGTGATGTAAGTGTCACTGCAATGCATTCTGGTAGTTAAAAACTCCGGCGAACTTGAGCTGAGGGCCCATTACGAAGGATAGAGCGGACCTTATTTTTATGTACTGCGGCGCGGCACGTTACTTTTTACCGCCCTGCCAGTGTCCAGCAATGTTCATTTGTCTAGCTAAAAGCTGTAGTAGAAAATACTAGACCACTACTGTCTCCTGCAGGTCGCAACATACATAGAATTGTCCGGTAAACGGGATGCGTCTAGCTACTGAAATAAAAGTTTTAACTTGGCAATGTAAATTTTCTGATGTATTTTTACGATAACAATCACAGTTAATACTGCCAAGTCCATACTAAGTGGCAACACAATGTAAAGTTCACACGCACACCACAATCACACACGTAGCCAGTTTATGGTATTTACACCCGTTACCAAACTAAATAGAGTTCACCAGATCGTCTAGTTATGAAAATGCTCGCTCAAATGTTGTGCACACTGCTCTACACGTAATACCTGTTCCAGTCTTAGATCGCACAACACGCCCCGCGGTTTTAAATAACAGTCAAAAGCAATAATTTTGATATTCCGTCCGAAATTCCACACGACTTGCACTATACCGTTCATTTAAATACACTTTGTTCTACTTCGCAAACTCGTAATTAGCATTTTTCCGCGATTTTACAGTACTTTCGTCGGAGCTGCTTTCAATGAGATGTTACTAGTTCGATCCCTCAGCCCCGACCCCCCTAGATCACACCGAACGCTTTGTTCCCAGCATAAATTGGCGCGAGCCTGCATTTTTCTGATTGGCTGATATCACAAGCAGCAAATCAGGTTGCAGTATTATCCCGCGCTTTACTTCAATGACCAATCATAGTAAAACATTTCTTTCTATGGCAATTTCTAAATAAATAAATTTAGAAAAGTATCAAATATAAAATTACTCCTTCTGAAATTACCGATTAATTTGTGTTCTACTCACGATTTATTAGTACCATAAACTGACTGCACATTTAATTATAGTAAATCCCCTGTATAGTTTAACTGGTACTTCGTGAATAAACAAAACAATTTTCATTTACTTCTGTTCTTCTTCACTCATAAAACACTCACACTGCTAATGACTACACATATAAAACAATTATAATTATGTAAATACATTAAATATTAATCAAACATAACTTTACAACATTATTTTGACTACGACTGCTAGCACTGTCCGTCAACTGCTGACCTCTGCCGCCTACTAGTACAACTACGTGCAGCTCTGTAACTCAGGTCCATGTCAGCTGGTGGCATCTGTCGATGACTCATGCCTATAACGATATCGTCCTAACAAGTGACAGGTGCGATGCGAAGGCGCTACGCTTCAGTACATCTGTTCGGTCTCAGTCCCAGTTTTGTAACCATGCCCGATTTACCTCCTTGCCAACCAGAGGAGAGGACCGAATCGGCACCCGATGCTGCAACTGCGGTCCCGAACGAGCCTGATCGCATTACCTTACTGCAACAGCAACTAAAGACCCCCTCACTTGAAAAAACAGTGTCACAGGAGCGGCTTAACGCGATAACTCGGGAACTCACGTTATATCAGTGGACGCGTTGCGGGGAGCACCTACTTTTGAATTCTTGGCGAAGGGGTTGCTGAGCGCTACTCTGACAAGCGTGGGGTTAGCTGTTACCGTGATCGGTTGTCCACCCATAGACAGAAAAGCGGGGAGGATTTTGAAGCATTTGCGTACATAATTAGCACAGAATCTTGTTGCACATACACCGTAGGAAGGGATGTTAACTGAAGAAGCTGAAGAAAGAGCAATCGATGTTTTCATACACCGAATCAATCCACGTCTAGGGACTGAGGTAGCCTCCCCCACCTCCTTGCTTGAAGCAGTCAGATTTGCTCTATTATGCGAGGAAGCGGGAAGATTTGTATCCACCCCCGTATGCGCCAGCAAATCGCGACACATGTTCATTAACGACTCGAAATGCCGGAGATACGGGAAGCCCAACCATACAGCCGAGTGCTGCTGGGCTGCCTGTTGTAAGAAATGCCATACTGCTGGGCACGAACAGGATCGTTATCCTCAAAATAAGTAGCCAAATTTCCCCAAGAGGAACGTGCCAGCAGGCAACAAATATAACAATCAATCAAAAAGGAGTACTACTCCACGAGAAAACAATTGTGAAGCTGGTTCTGCCACCCACCATTGCCCCCCAGTGAAACACATGAACCATATAAAAAGGGGGGAACCCAATGAAGTGGCAAATTTAGTTTTAGAGGGGAAACTCAGAGGGAAGACTGTCTAAATTCTTGTAGATACTGGGGCTCAGATTAGTGTTCTTTTTGTTTCTAATAATGACAAGCATGTGCTAAAACCGCCACGCTACATTATAAGTGGACCTGGAGACGAATGGTTATACCGGCAGGCACTTGTACAACAGACCTGCACACTGAAGGGAAAAAATATGTCTTTGATATGGAAGTAGTGAGGAAGCGCAGGTAGGATTTTGATATCATTCTGGGGAACGATTTCCTAACACGCTATCAGGCTGACAGATTATAGGACGCGCGCTGTTCTTATCAGTGTTACACACTGCTGTGCGTACAGTGAGTGTGTGCTTCGTTGCGAAGGGATGCCTACCTCACAGGCTCCAACTGAACTGTGTAAATGGGTGATGAGTACTAACACACCCGAAAAAATTAGTGGAATGGGCAAAGTTTTCTGAGGCCACCGTCATCCCCCAGCACACGCCCTCAGGCCTGGACGTATGTCCTGGCAGCAGTTTTCCGGAGGATGCTCCTGTTGCCTCGCAAGCCAGATGTCGGGGTGCGGTCGAGAGTAAACCGTCCTCCACAGTCGTGGTTCCCAGCCCATCTCTACGTCCAGCGTCCTGCCCCTCTCCCTGTTGTCGTCCGCAGCGTCACTACCCGACAACGGTGCGGAATTTGGTGAAAGCGGGGGGGGGGGGGGGGGGGGAGGGGAGGAGAATGTAAGAATGTAGAGGTTGCCGCCCTCTCAGCCGCCAGTATTTAGATCGTCACTCCGGACCGGAGGGCCAGTCTGTCACGCCCAGCGAGGCCAGTCTGTCATCGAGTGGCTCATCGCAGGCCAGTGGGAGTCGCAGTAGCAGAGTTAGCTCAGCCTCTAGCTAGCGACCAGTGTAGTGGACATAGCGGGCTTGTACTTCAGCCAGAAGTGAGGCTAACGTGGACTAGAACAGAAGAGCTTGTACCACAACGTCTATCTTGAATTAAGTAATTTTCTGTTCTTGTGAATAAAGGACCCAGTTAATACTTGCGTGCAGTTTGTGTTATAGAAAGAGGATATCGGGCACCAACAAATACCTTTTCCTTGCCTTCAAAGATGCAGCTCTACAGAGACAACAAGGCGACATAACATCGAGGAAGTATACTGCATACAGGAAGAGCGCAACGCAGACGGAAGTATGTGTCGAGTAATGGTGACAGACGATCATTGGAGACGACTGTGACGAAAAATAAGAGGGCGACAGCTGCAAAAGTCACTACAGAACTGAATGTCACACTCGCGTACCCTGTCAGCACCAAAACAAGACGAAGTGAGCTCCTTAAGAACGGAAATTAGAGCTGAGCTAAAACTGAACCAAACTCTGCCCGAACAGGCCCTGAGGACTCAAGGGGTACTGACTGGTCGCCGTGTCATCCTCAGACAAGAGGCGTCACTGGATGCGGATATAGAGGGGCATGTGATGAGTATACTACTCTACTGGTCACATGTCAGTTTACGAGACCGAAGCTGCTACTTCTCAGTCAAGTAACTTCTCATTTTGTGCTGGCTGAGCTGGAATTACAAAAACACTCATCAGTGATAGAAAAATATGGTGGCGATGCCATAAGACCTGGACCATGGAGCAATGGAAGAAAGTCATTTGATCGGATGAGTGTTGTTCCACTCTAACCTCTGGCCGAGTTTATGTCCCAAGAGCGAACCGTGGCGTGATTTCGATGCTGATTTGGGCAGCTGTATAGTGGTATTCCATGGACCACATGATTAGTTCAAATGTGTGTGAATTCGTAAGGGACCAAATTGCGGTGGTCATTGGTCCCTAGACTTACATACTACTTAAACTAATGTAAACTAACTTATGCTAAGAACAACACACACACCCATACCCGAGGGAGGACTCGAACATCCGGCAGGAGGGGCCGCGCAATCCGTTACGTGGCGCCCGAGTCTGTAAGGCCACATTACTGCTAAGGATTATGTGACCATTTTGGGTGATCAGGTCCATCACATGGTACAATACACCGATGTCCTAAATTAAGGGGACAAACATAAATTTTGCAAGATTGTGTTTATTTTGCCGCAAAACAGTTAAACAGGTGATAGTAAAGTAAAAACAATGTAAAGAACACAGAACGTAAACAACTGCAGTATGCATAACGGTAGACAAAAATGTTCTTCATTTGTTATAACTTAACTAATTGGCACACACATTCCGACAACTGGTTGATGTGCTCAGTATGGGCTGTTACCACCTCTGGCAGCAACACGGGCCTTACAACGACGGGACGTATTATGAATGATACCATAAATGTCATGCTGAAGCAATAACGCCCATTCTTCCTGCAGAGCTGCTCTCAAGTCTTGGAGAGTGGTTGGCGGATGCTGAAGTGATGCAACCCGTCTTCTTAGTGCACCCCCGTCATGCTCTATGCGTTTCAAATCGGAAGAGCGAGCAGGCCACGCCATGCATGCAGTATCTTCCGTTTCCAATAAAACATCAATCGTTCTTCCTCTACTAGGTCGAGCATTATCGTCCATCAGTACGAAGTCTGGGCCCGCACCACCTCGCAGCAACCGCACACGAGGTCCCAAGAACTCGTCACGATACCTGACAGCAGTTAAACTTCGCCGATTCAACGATACAATTTCATGAAGAGGTGTTCATGTGGTCAACATAATCCTTACCCACGACATTCGGGATGCTTCTCGATATCGGTCTCCTTCCATGATGTTTGGGTCCCGAAATCGTGTTCCACGTTCGCTCAAGATACGAACGCGTAGAGAACCACTCTGCAGACCAAATAGGGACTCATCTGTGAAAAGAACATCGGCCCCCTGTCCGACCGTCCAGGTGGCACGTTGACGTCACCACTCTAGACATTTCCTTCTGTGAAGACGCATCAGCGTTACACATACAGCAAGTCTCCAACAATAAAGGCGACTCTGCCGAAGCTTTTGGATAAATTATTAAACATGATAATTGGCTAAATTATAATTAATGGTTCAAATGGCTCTGAGCACTATGGGACTTAACTTATGAGGTCATCAGTCCCGTAGAACTTAGAACTACTTAAACCTAACTAACCTAAGGACATCACACATACCCATGCCCGAGCCAGGATTCGAACCTGCGACCGTAGCGGTCGTGCGGTTCCAGACTGTAGCGCCTAGAACCGCTCGGCCACTACGGACGGCTCAGAATGTGTAGATCGTTTTCGGTATTAGAGCGGTTATGGTTTTTGTTCATTAGATGTTCTGCAAAAGTTGAATGTGTGCTGTCACTTTTTAGAGCTCTCCTGTGTACCTCGTTCGGAAATTTCTGCATATTTGTCCTATTGTATTGGGCCTGACAGGGGTTGCAAGTGAGTTGATATATTCCAGCGTTGCTGAATTTGTCTGAGGTTTTTCTGACTGCTCTTAGTCTTTTCTGAACTGTATTGTTTGATCTGAATGTTATTTACATTAAGCCATTGGGCCCCAGCAGCTTGGTACTGTCCTGCTTCCATTCCTCCTATGGCCCTCCACTGCAGAGAGTCCGTTAGTCGTCTTCTTTGTCCCATACTGCACCGTCTGTGACTGTACACATAGCGATCGTGGACGTGGGACTACCCGGCAAACACTACCACGTTTGATAGTTGCGCTGACGCCATCGTTGACGTGGTTTTCCGTTGACGGAATGCCATTTTCCGTGCATAAGACGATTGTACGGACATCTGTTGATAGTTTGTATATTATACGGTGAATTAGACACAAGACGGGGAAATAGCGGTTCGTTGCTTTAATTTTGGACACCAGTGTATTTGTTTCGCAGCCGTGATGCTGTGTCCCGAGACGGTAGGGCCGCTTTTCACACAGTTCACGTAGCCCAGCACTGGTTTTGTGAACACGAGGATGAATTGTCCCATCTCCTCTGGCCAACACAGTCACCAAATCTTAATATCATTGAACCGTTGTGGTCTACTTTGAGGGGAAGGGTGCGAGATCACTATCCACATCCACCATCGTTATCTGACTTTGCTACTCTTTTGTAGCAAGAATGGTATACGGTTGCCTTGAAAACTATAAAAGGCCTATATTTATCCATTCCTAGACGACTGGAAGCCGTTTTGAATTCCACCGGTTTCCTGTTGTTGTGGTCTTCAGTCCTGAGACAGGTTTGATGCAACTCTCCAATCTACTCTATCCGGCGCCAGCTGCTTCATCTCCCAGTACGTACTGCAGCCTACATCCTTCTGAATCTGCTTAGTGTAATCATCTCTTGATCTCCCTCTACGATTTTTACCCTCCACGTTGCCTTCCAACACTAAATTGGTGATCCCTTGATGCCTCAGAATGTGTCCTACCAACCGATCTCTTCTTCTAGTCAAGTTGTGCCACAAACTCCTCTTCTCTCCAATTCTATTCAATACCTCCTCATTAGTTATGTGCTCTACCCATCTAAACTTCAGCATTATTCTGTAGCACCACATTTCGAAAGCTTCTATTCTCTTCTTGTCTAAACTATTTATCTTCCACGTTTCACTTCCATACATGGCTACACTCCATACAAATACTTTCAGAAACGATTTCCTGACACTTAAATCTATACTCGATGTTAACAAATTTCTGTTGTTCAGAAACGCTTTCCTTGCCATTGCCAGTCTACATTTTATATCCTCTCTGCTTCGACCATCATCAGTTATTTTGCTACCCAAATAGCAAAACTCCTTTACTACTTAATTCGACTACATTCCATTATCCTCGTTTTACTTTTGTTGATATTCAACTGATATCCTCCTGTCAAGATACTGTCCATTCCGTTCATCTGCTCTTCCAAGTCCTTTGCTGTCTCTGACAGAATTAAAATGGCATCGGCGAACCTCAAAGTTTTTGTTTCTTCTCCATGGATTTTAATACCTACTCCGAAATTTTCTTTTGTTTTCTTTACTGCTTGCTCAATATACAGATTGAATAACATCGGGTATAGGCTACAACCCTGTCTCACTCCCTTCCCAACCACTGCTTCCCTTTCATGCCTCTCGACTCTTATAACTGCCATCTGGTTTATGTACAAATTGTAAATAACCGCCGGCCGCTGGTGGCCGAGCGGTTCTGGCGCTACAGTCTGGAACCGCGCGACCGCTACGGTCGCAGGTTCGAATCCTGCCTCGGGCATGGATGTGTGTGTTGTCCTTAGGTTAGTTAGGTTTAAGTAGTTCTAAGTTCTAGGGGACTTATGACCTCAGCAGTTGAGTCCCATAGTGCTCAGAGCCTTTTTTTTTTTGTAAATAACCTTTCGCTCCCTGTATTTTGCCCCTGCCACATTTAGAATTTGAAAGAGAGTATTCCAGTCAACACTGTCAAATGCTTTCTCTAAGTCTACAAATGTTACAAACGTAGGTTTGCCTTTCCTTAATCTTTCTTCTAAGATAATTCGTAAGGTCAGTATTGGCTCACGTGTTCCAATATTTCTACGGAATCCAAACTGATCTTCCCCGAGGTCTGCTTCTACCAGTTTTTCCATTCGTCTGTAAGGAATTCGCGTTAGAATTTTGCAGCTGTGGCTTATTAAACGGATAGTTCGGTAATTTTCACATCTGTCAACACCTGCTTTTTTGGGATTGGAATTATTATTTCCTACACCCTATTAATTACGGTAATGTGTCGTAGTTTCACTCATTCCATATTTTTGTACAACCCCGGTAATTATTTTACATCAGCTTATTTGTCACAATTTTTCGGTGCACAACTGTTGCGAACTGTCGGGTACTCACTTTCCAAACGTACCGCTCCTTCGCATCAAAATCCTATAGGTGCCCGGTCAAACAATTGACACTTCAAGTGGCAAAATCGCCAGTATTTTTGAGAGAATATTTAAAAGAATTTTGGCAGTTTGAAGTGAGCTAGATTTCGCGGAAATGTAATTTTATCCGTACGTCACTTCATGCAAACCATAGCCTATAGCTGTTGTTACTTCAGTCGCCAAAAGCGGATTCTTGAGCTGTTGAAGCTCAATTTATTTCAGTCAACTTTATTCGTTAAGAAGCTATATGGACAGCTGTCGAAGAGGTATCAGAACTTAATGTGCGCGCTCAACGTATTGCACTGCTCTTACGTAAGAATGAAACAGTGATCCACCAGAGTTATGGAAAATATTTCATAATTAGTTCTTGTTAACAGTCTGCATGTTAAATCATAGTTTTATTTGTACATGTAAATACGCAAAACTCGTGTCCGGACACTTTGAAGGGGGGTGGGACTAGGTCCCATTTCTGGGCGGACGCTTGGCCAATCAGGCCTTCGCAAATGCAAATTCAAGGAACACACCAAGTGTTTTTCGTTTGATTCCCTGAAACCCAACAAGAGAGCGATACAAAAATTGAACATTGGACGGTAGTAAGGATCGAACCAGAGCCACAGGCCAAGCAGTCTTGTGCGCTATTATCTTCGTTATGAGAGAAACTGAAGTTGTGTCTTGCAGGCCTCTTGAATTCGTGATCGATGGCATTATTGGCTAGCTTCAAAGTTAGTTAACTCGGAAACAGCGCATCATATCGAATTGTAGTCTTTACAAATATTTCTCAGCGCAGCCTGCACTGCAACGTCCTTACAAGCTTTTCAGACTGCTTCTGAGCACCTGTGGTTAGCACACTGGACTCCCTTTCGGGATAACGACGGTCCTGATTTAGGTTTCCCGTGATTTCCCTAAACCGCTTCAGGCAGATGCCGGGATGGTTCCTTTGACAGGGCACGGCCGACTTCTTCTCCATCCTTCCCTCATCCGATGGGCCGATGACCTCGCTTTTGCTCTCTTCCCCCAAATCAATCAATCAGCTGAGCACCCTGCATATCAAGAAGAGAAATTGATCCTGAAAAGAACCTATGGCAGTCCCTAATTAACATGGCCGCACTCGGATTGAAACCAGTTCCTATTTTCCAGATATGGACTGAAGCAATGTTGAGCTTTAAAGACGGCCGATCCATTTGGATCGCTCCCCTATAGTAAGTACGAGGTGTAGAAGTATTAAACCGGAATTTAGTTGCAATGCTTACAAGTCTGTTGTTTAAAATTGATAAAAAATATTTTATTCAAAATAATCTCAATTGTTATTTATGCGTTTCTCCCACCTCTCTGGCAGGCTATGATTGGCTGGGCAACAAAGAAACTTCTTTTGAAGCGATCCAGTCAGCGAGGCATTTTTGTACATTTTCAAACGAATTAAAGCGTTATATACGAAGACAGTAACTTGGTCTCGAAAGAACAGTTACTGTTGATGACCGTGCAGCTTTTCCCTGGAATAAATGATGACTAACTGACAACCTCAGCTGCCGACAGGTGTTGTTGATATACCTCGATGTGGACATCTGAAAATGTGTGCCCCGACCGGGACTCGAACCCGGGATCTCCTGCGATCGGTGTTAACGGTTTCACCAGGTTTTAGCTTTAGCAGCTCATAATAGATGAAACCTTTCTGATCTCACCAAACACAGACCATTGTCCTCTCTCCAAAGCGATTTGGTCTTGCAGTGAATGTCGATGATTTTCTTGGATTCACCCATGATTTACGACGCTTAGGATTCTCAAAATACATCCACTTTTCATCACCTGTCACTGTTCAATGGAGGAACTACTTTCTTTTGCATCCAGCGAGCAGCATTTCACATGGTCTTTCAATTTGCTTGCTGTCTTCCATTCGGTTAATGAGGAACCCATTTTCCCACTTTCTGCACCTTTCCAATAGCTTTCAATCGAAGAGAAACGGCTTTCTGAAAACATTCAATTTTTCCACGAGTTCCTGTTGAGTTTGAGTATCATCTTCATCCAATAAGACTTGCAATTCCTTGTCTTCAAACTTTTGGGTGGTTTCCCTTACTCAGCGTTTCTCAAGTCAAAATCACCACTTTTGAATTTTTTGAACCACTCGGAACAACGTGTTTTCCCAAGAGCATGTTCACTGAAAGCTTCGATAAGTATTCGATGCAATTCTGCAGCACTTTTCTTCAAATGATGACAGAAAACCAATCCTGTTCGGAAATAATAGTTCATAGGCTCAAAACTCGACATGTTTAGGGTTTGAAACAGGTACAGATGCACGGAACTTGGGTTACCGTGTGTTGACATTCGTCGTCAGCCCTGACAGGAAGCAGATGTCGCTGTAGACGCGGTCTCATGGGCCCTACGCTGGCGACTAGCACCATCCACAGGGAAATTGCGGTTTCATACTTCTACACCTGGTATGTGAGCCGAGATAAAAATTGCCGTTTTGAAGAGCGCGCCGCAGCGCCTAGTGTGAAGCAGTCGCCCTCCGCTCCGTTTCTGGCGGTGGCGCCGTTGTGGCAGTCGCAGCTTTGGTGTCTCCGTCTGGTGGGAAAGGGGAAAGGTAGCCTGTTCACGTGCATTTAAGGAGCGCTATGAGCTCGCGAGTAGAAGGTCGGTCAGTCGGAGTCAGTCAGTTGGTCACTCGGAGTCAGTCTGGGTGAGTCTGGAGTCAGTCTGGGGTCAGTCTTTCGTCCTCAGCTTGCTAGTCTGTCTCTCGTCCGAATTTGTGGCGCAGTGAGAGAACTCAACGAATGGTCGGCCGGTCGGGGACTTAGTTTCTGCATCTGAGTCTGCGCGTTAGGCCGTCAGTCACCTCGAGTTGCTCAGGCAACGGTCATTGGCGGTTGGATCGATCGGTTGGTCGGTCGCGCACTGAGACACAAGACGACTTGTCCGCCTTGAGCGTCGGCGCATGTGAGGTCGCCACGTGAGACTAGTGGGCCGCGCCGTATAGCGAGGGGTAGTGGCTTCGCGGCCGACGCGAGAGCAACAGGAGCCAACCCACGACATCGGTCTGGCCGGTGCGAGCTGCGACGCCGTGAGACGGGAGATTGGCGCGCCTTCCTGCGTTCATTGAAGCGTCTGGCAGCGGACGGCTCGGGAGAACGTTGGGGGTGCTGCGCCAAGTCTTCGCCAGAGATCGCAGTTTATTAGACGTTAAGTGATTGGAGATATTTTGTTTCATTTACTTGTCAAATTCTACTTGTTTTCTTGGTGAGGTCACCAGCCGTTTTGCTTTGAAGTCGTCCCACAATTCTTCTCCGTTTGCCCACCCGCGGGAAGTTGGTTATTTATGAATTTGGTGGCCCCTTTTTCCCTTGTGGAGTAGGGGCGGGTTAGAGCAACCTGTGGTTCGGGTTGTTCGGTAATCTCCCTATCAATCTGCCGTACGTTAATAGCTGCCTCTGCCATGTTTGTCGCATTCGGTGTGTTAACGAATTTATTTCTTGAAGTGTAACGGCCTAATTCCTGAAATATGTTTTTACCTTGCCTATCATCTTGAGAGGCGGTATATGTGTACTGCAGAGCGTGTTTGGCCAAACTTGTATAATTTTATGTAAGATTGCATTTCATGGGCTTTTATTTAAATGGTCATTTTAGTATATAAAGTTGCCACCCTTCCACTGTAAGACTTTTCTTAGAAGTTAAAATCAAGTTGCACCTTCGGTGGCAAGTTCATCTTTTAATTTTAGTGTTTTGTACCATTTCCATCCCTCCTACGGGGTGCATAGTTTGCGTGCTTGTGTGAATTGTTAAAACTTTAATTTAAGGTAATCTGGTGTGTTGCAGATTTGCACCTGTGTAGTCTTTCAGAGGTTGTTGTGAGCGGTCGTGACTACGGCCGTGTCAAAAGGGAGTGGCAAGGTTCTCAGCCCGAAAGCTCATACACTCAGAAATTTGTTTCTTTCGGCCTCTGAATAAATTGTAACTTGGTATTTAGAGGGTGCTTTCTGCTTATAATTTTAAATCTGTTTCTTAAAAAAAACTCCTTTAGGAATAAAATTTCCATTTGTTAAAAGCAATTTGATTATGATTTCATCAGTTACTCCCTGGCAACTACTTCCACGCTCACATAGTGTGATTATATGTGTTAATGTCCTTGATGAATCGCTAGTAAATAAATTCTTAAGAAAAAGTTTTGAAAGTAAAACCACGGTTCAGTATGGTAATTGTGAAGTCAGCTTATCAATATTGTGACGAGGTACGTTTGGTCTGACAGTGACAGTGCACTTCGAGGGTTGGAATTTAGTTGCTCTGGTTGATCAGGAGGTTACGGATCCTTCCTTTGTTTGACTATTACCTCCTTGGTCTGTTTCGCTGCTGCTGTATGCAGAGGTAAGCGCATTACCACGTGGTGTTTCCGGAGGGCGACGGCCAGACAGGTATTCGCAGGACGGGTCGTCCACACAGCAGGTGAGAGCAGTGCAGCTGTTTCACTCAAAGCGGGCCTCACGCAAGGAGAGAGTCAGCAGCTTGGCCGAACGGGACCCGCGGGCGACGTTTGCCCCCACTGTCCGGTAGCTGGCCCGTGTCCATAGCAGTAACAGGGGTAGCGCCCATCGCCAGGGAGCCACCTTCGCAGACTCTCTCAGTATTTGTGGGTCGAAAGGACCTACGCCTGGATTCAGAGAGTTCCGCATCTCGTGAAAGGTCCCTTCACAAGTAAAACCTGGACCTGCGCAGCGGGGTGGCCGACAGTATGTTGCCCACATAGACAGCATATTTTTCTGTTTTCTTTTTGATTCTCACATCTAGTGATTTCCCGCGTATGCAACAAGGGAGCATTTTGATTGGAAATCAGACGTAACGATGCAGCTCTAAGTTTTTGGTAGGAAGTAACTCTACTGGGAGAGCGACTTCTGCCCGTCTGCAGGAGGGAGAGAAACCGGGATATTTGTTTATGGGATTGGCATGGAGATGTACTGCCTCCTGCTATTCGTTGACATACGTTTTTGGCGGTATCTACGTAAAGTAATTTTGGAGCTCAAGGAGCACAGTGACGGGAGTTTATGGGAAGAGACCGTGGCAAGAAGCCGATGCAAAGTCGATGGTGAGGATCCGAGGCAGAAAGTCGGTGGCGATGGCCAGAGTCCGACGTTCGAGACCCAGCTCAGGCAGGCCTTGTCGCAGTGCTGAGCACCGAATCCACACTGCGGCAACGGTCTGTGGTGCATAAACTCGCACCTCTGGAATTCAGGGAATTCTGCACTTTGCTATTTACACTCTCCGTATCGTGTTGCCGATTTAGCGGCAGCAGCCGATCATTACTTGCATATTTGCAACCTGTAACTTCCACAATTCACGGTCACGACGACTGCATTGGGGGATGGGCGTGGAGGTGGGGGGATGGATGTGGGACGCAACTGACTTCCTTATGGCATTGAGCAAATTAAAGATTCGCCGGTATTTATTTCACGGACATAAATCGGATTTATTTCATTTTTTTCATTTTCGTAAACGCAATGTAAACTATTCCAGTGCAAACTGTGGAACGAAGAGCGATACATTTAACTGGTTTGAACGTTTCGAAGCAGCAGACACGCGTTGTCGACAACCGAATGGTTCAAATGGCTCTGAGCACTATGGGACTCAACATCTTAGGTCATAAGTCCCCTAGAACTTAGAACTACTTAAACCTAACTAACCTAAGGACATCACACACACCCATGCCCGAGGCAGGATTCGAACCTGCGACCGTAGCAGTCCCGCGGTTCCGGACTGCAGCGCCAGAACCGCACGGCCACCGCGGCCGGCGACAACCGAATCGCTGGTAGTCAGTCAGAGAGTCTACTTTCTAGCTCTTTGAGTGAGTAGACATATAGAACACGGCGTACTTGAATATTCACGTGCTGTTCCCACCCCCCTTATTGGTTCTATGAGTGTTGTACGGTATGTCCTGTCTTTCGTTGCAAGTTAGTTTAGAGGTTAAAGGCCACATGAACACCAAAATACCAAACTGTTATACTTGTTCTCCGGCATCTAAAAAGCTACAACTTGCCAGTAATTCTTACGCGGGTGAAAAGTCAGGTGGATCATAGAAGAGAAATCGTGAAACTGAACACTGAACTCACATGTGAAAATACAGTGAACGAACGTGCGTACTACTGCACGTCAAATGATCATTCAGAATGTTGGACTTTCGATCAAAATCAATGGCTTATTGTTTCAGGCTAAGGACTTGATTGCAAAATTTGCAAAGAAGCAGGAAATTTGGACGTAGGAAAAAAAAAAACAAGGCGTGAACATTACACAACCTTGGGCTACCGTATCTGCGTCGTCTTCAGGTAATCGAAGGAAAGAAGGGATGGTTTCCTTTCGAAGAAAAAAATTAAACGTCGTCAAGCAGCTGTCCAAATACTACTTTGTGCTAAAGACGAGACTTCGGAATATGCTTGCACTTGGGCGTTTCAAAATGAACAGGAGGCGACAGCAAATACATTTCACACTGCTTTTAAAGTCGCGGAAAAGAACCAACCTTTCAGAGATTTTGAGATCTAAACTGACCTACAAGAATTTAATGGAGTTGACATGGGCCGCAGTTTACATTTTGGAAACGCGTGTACTAACATTATTAACCACACTGGATTACAACAGAAAAACGCAGTGGTTGGAACAGCTATTGAGGCAAGATCAAAAATATCATTAATTATAATTTGCCGGCCGCGGTGGTCTAGCGGTTCTGGCGCTGCAGTCCAGAACCGCGGGACTGCTACGATCGCAGGTTCGAATCCTGCCTCGGGCATGAGTGTGTGTTATGTCCTTAGGTTAGTTAGGTTTAAGTAGTTCTAAGTTCTACGGGACTTATGACCTAAGATGTTGAGTCCCATAGTGCTCAGAGCCATTTGAACCATTAATTATAATTTAGCCAATTATCATGTTTAATAATTTATTTACGAAGAAAACTCTCTGATATGAGTGCCTACAAATGTTCTTTAACACATAGTTGAGTTACATAATGTCACTGCTGGAGATATTTCTAACACATCGCTAAAATGTTCGGAATACATAGGGTTACCTGAAAAAAAAATCTTATTTCAGTTGCAACAGATGGGGCAGCAGTGGTGATGGGAAAAAATGAGTTGTTACTTTAACGAAACAGCATTTCCCACAGGTTTTTTTATTGATATTCTGCTAACCATAGATTTGAATTGTCATTTGGTGTTGTAATAAAAAGAGACTTCCCATCAAAAGAGAATCAATTGAGGACTTTCTTAGACAAGTCTTATTCAGTGTACCATCACTCATGTTGCCGACCGCTGTGACCTAGCGGTTCTAGGCGTTTCAGTCCGGAACCGCGTTGCTGCTACAGTCGCAGGTTCGAATCCTGCCTCGGGCATGGATGTGTGTGATGTCCTTAGGTTAGTTAGGTTTAAGTAGTTCTAAGTCTAGGGGACTGATGACCTCAGATGTTATGTCTCATAGTGCTTAGAACCATTTACACTCTTTGAACCATCACTCACCGAAGAACGCTCGAGTTAAAGTAACTTGCAGAACTATTTGAAACTGAAATTGGACTGATGCTCTCAGATGTTAAGTCCCATAGCGCTTAGAGCCATTTTTTTGAAACTGAAGTTCTGAAAATGAATCAGGTGGGTAGCATGAAGCTTCAGGAGCACGTCAGCAGTGTGGAGATACTTTAAAACTTTGGTTGCTCACTTTACAGCTGCTAAAGATGATCAAAGCACTGAGTCAGCTGACAGAGCTTTGTCGAATGTGCATCGAAGTGCATCACTAAAGCTGCTTTTATTCTCGACTTATCTTTAATTTCTGATGCCCTTCGATAATGATCAGAACTAAGTCTTGAAATACACAATATATTCTGCCCAAGATCAGAAATCAGATTTTGGTATTCGACGAAAGAAAATTGCAGTGGCACGCATTATTGTGAAGCTCCCAAAGCAGTAGAAGAGCTGAACCTTAGGGGAATTACAATCGAAAGCGGAACAAAAAGCAAACGTCTTGTGTCCAGCAGATTTTATGATTGTCTGAAACAGCGAATGGAGAATCATCTTCTGCATATGGAGGACATTGGTATTTCTGAATGTACGGAAGTGTTGGAGTCATCGACTTGCCCTGAAAATCCTGGACTAACATATGGTGAAACAAACATAAGATCCTTGCGTCGTCGTTAAGGTCGTCCAGAGAGGGAGATAGTTAGAGGATTACGGGATTATTTGACGAAGAAGAAAATGCCAGCATCCTTCTTTCTTTTTGTTAATACATTGAAATGTGTTCCCATGTCTATTAGTGAGCGTAACGTATCTTTTCGCAAATGAATCTCATTATCACGCGCACAAGAGCTTCATTCCCTCTTTCTACCGTCACCAATATGATGTTCGTTTAATTGGTTGGTGCTCCACTGCAATCTTTTCAACCTAGGGAGAATGTATGCTACTCGTTTATGAAAGGTACTGAAACCAAGAGTAAAGTAAGAAGGTGTGAAGACTACAACAGTCATGTCAATTTGAAAACTATTGTAATGCTAGATAATGTAAACTACAATGTAGTTTTAAATAACCAGCTATATTGAAAACTTCACTAATTATCGCTGTGTTATATCTAGTGTGAGAGTACCCGATACATTTTTAGAAAAAGAGCACTGTTTGTATCCTTAGATTCTTACATCAGCCTACACTTCACTTCCAACTTTCCTAAAGCTTTGCCGGCCGGTGTGGCCGTGCGGTTCTAGGCGCGTCAGTCTGGAACCGCGAGACCACTACGGTCGCAGGTTCGAATCCTGCCTCGGGCATGGATGTGTGTGATGTCCTTAGGTTAGTTAGGTTTAAGTAGTTCTAAGTTCTAGGGGACTGATGACCTCAGCTGTTAAGTCCCATAGTGCTCAGAGCCATTTGAACCATTTGAACCTAAAGCTTTCTCCAAAGTCTGAAAACATTACTGAAGGAGATATTTCAAGCTCTAGATTATTATATTCATCCACAATTGTTGAAAAGACATGCTGCTGTTTTCTTATCGTACAAAGGGCGTTCATAAAGTTTTGCACAGTCGTCTCAAATTTTTTTATTTTTTGCAGGAGGAGAATGAAATTTTTTGTGAACATACATGGAACATTTAGCTATATGTTGGTGTATAAAAGTATTTTCTTTTATTTGGACGCGAGCAATAATGGACAGCGGAGTTGATGTCATGTTGCGACAACGGTCGGTGATGAAATTCCTCTTCAAGACCGGCGATGACTCTGCCACATCGATTCACAGGAAGTTGCTCCCTGTTTATGGGGATGACACAGTGGATCGCAGCAGTATCCAGCGGTGGTTACAGAGGTTTAAAGAAGGTGATTTCTCTCTACTGGACAATGGACGATGCGGGAAACCATCGACGGCAGTGAGTGATGTGAATAAGGTCATTGATCAAATCATCCAAAATGACAGATGTGTGACGACGCAACAGCTTGCTGAAATGACTCGTGCCATCAAGACCCACAGACTAAAGCTTCAGGGTCAGCTCATCAGACTACACCATGACAATGCCAAACCCCATACAGCCCTTATGACGCAGGAGAAAATCAGGAGAATGGGTTGGAAAATTGTTCCTCATCCACCCGACAGTCCGGACTTAGCTCCGTCGATTTTTACCTCTTTGGTCATCTGAAGACCCACCTGCGCAGTAAAACATTTGATAGTGAGAAAGACCTTATTTCCTGTGTCAAGCGATGGTGTAAAAGTCAGTCCCCTGAATTTTACCAAAGTTCATTTACGTCATGGAAAGAACGTTGGGCCAGATCCGTCATAGTTTATGGAGGCTACATTGAGTAGGCTCAATATATAGCTATATGTTCCAAGTATATTCACAAAAAATTTCATTCTCCTTCTGCAAAAAATATAAAAAATAGAGACGACTGTGCAAAACTTTTTGAACGCCCTTTTTTGAAAAAACCGCTGGAATGTAATATGCATTAACAAGCCCTTGGATGGTAATTACCTGACAAAGCACTTTATGGAATACTTGGAAGTTCCATTAACATATATTTTTACATCCTGAAGTGTCGGGTGTTCTGCCGGATATCAGCGTCGTCCACGAGCAGTATTTTGACAACGGACATGGAGGACATTCGACACCTCAGGATATCAACAGATAGCAGGGAAAGCGTGAGGAAGTGACACTGACTACGTATCTGGAGGTTTTGAGCTTCGCAGAATGTAATAACGTTTTTGTGAGGATCATTATGTAACAACAGAACAGCCCAATCTATAGTTTTCTCACTTAATGTGTTCAGAACAACATGAACCTCCTGGCTACTAGCAAGTAATTTCACCAGAATTTTCCGCGTAGCATTGTAAACGTATTTACAAAAGATGTCGGCATCTTTAGTGGTTATTTTGTCCGTGTATTATCAATTCAATTTATAATATATTAGTTTTGATGGTGTATAGCAGTAAAGGAAATAAAAGAAAAGTTCGGAGTAGGTATTAAAATCCACGGAGAAGAAATAAAAACTTTGAGGTTCGCCGATGACATTTTAATTCTGTCAGAGACAGCAAAGGACTTGGAAGAGCAGTTGAACGGAATGGACAGTGTCTTGAAAGGAGGATATATGATGAACATCAATAAAAGCAAAACGAGGATAATGGAATGTAGTCGAATTAAGTCGGGTGATGCTGAGGGAATTAGATTAGGAAATGAGACACTTAAAGTAGTCAAGGAGTTTTGTTATTTGGGTAGCAAAATAACTGATGATGGTCGAAGTAGAGAGGATATAAAATGTGGACTGGCAATGGGAAGGAAAGCGTTTCTGACGAACAGAAATTTGTTAACATCGAGTATTGATTTAAGTGTCAGGAAGTCGTTTCTGAAAGTATTTGTATGGAGTGTAGCCATGTATGGAAGTGAAACATGGACAGTAAATAGTTTAGACAAGAAGAGAATAGAAGCTTTCGAAATGTGGTACTACAGAAGAATGCTGAAGATTAGATGGGTAGATCACATAACTAATGATGTGGTATTGAATAGAATTGGGGAGAAGAGGAGTTTGTGGCACAACGTGACTAGAAGAAGGGATCAGTTGGTAGAACATGTTCTGAGACATCAAGGGATCACCAATTTAGTACTGGAGGGCAGCGTGGAGGGTAAAAATCGTAGAGGGAGACCAAGAGATGAATACACTAAGCAGATTCAGAAAGATGTAGGCTGCAATAGGTACTGGGATATGAAGAAGCTTGCACAGGATAGTGTAGCATGGAGAGCTGCATCAAACCAGTCTCAGGACTGAAGACCACAACAACAGCAACATATTAGTTTTGATGATTTCGCGCACACGTCTTCTGTAGTTTTCTTCTTTAGATCACAAATTCTTTTCTGCCTCTGAATTTTATTCTTTTCTGCCTCTGAATTTTATTCTTTTCTACCTCTGAATTTTATCACGAGCTATTTCTGCGTGGTTGTAGTCGTCTTTGCTCTTAAGCACATCTGTATCTTCAGTGGATACAGCTGTTGAGCGTATTTTCGTTCTATCGTTGCAACTACAAAAAATGCGTGTTCTTTTCACCAGACGCGTTTCGTGTTATTGAAGTAAATCATCATCAGTGGCCTTTAATTAAGTTAGTTACATTTTGGTTTGGTTTAAGATTAGAAAACGGTTCGTTAACAATATGTTGGTAGCTTCCGCTTGATTTCTCGCCTACATCGGGAAATGCCGTCTGCTTGCACATCGTTGATGTTTTTCGTCTTTACACACTGATAGTTGTAGTCTAATTGTTAGTTGCTCTGCAGAACTATGCATTTTTTATGTTTTACACAGCACATTTTTTCGCACTCCACTATTTGTTTGTATACTTCTAAGTATGTATGTGGTTTGTGTTTTGTAGTGTTGCCAACATAACATGCCAGTAGTTTGTCTTTGACCTATACCCATTTTTTTAGTTTATTTTATGTGTGTAATTCTGTTTAATTATATTACTGTGTATTTATGTACTGTGTAAGAGCAATGAAGAAGTAGCGATGGAGTATTTTTTTGTGGTGGAGGGAGAAGGCATGATAAGTGGACATAAGTATGTAATAATGTGATGGAATACAAGTTGGATGAGAGAGTGATAGATGGTGGAGGATATAAAAGGTTCTTTTCTTTTCCATGTAATTTCAATAATTATTTTATATAGGATCTGGTTTCCGATATTTATTTGGTCATTGAGCAACTGTTTGTGCTATGTGAATGTGGAAATTTTCTTGGAATGGGAGGAGGTGTCTGTCTTTACCGATTCTTACGATGTTCATATCTTTTTCAATGCTGCTTGGTCTATGTTCACGAGACTGAACAGGATCCGTTTAAACACTTCTGATTACCAGAAAGAGCTAGCCACTATAAAACAAATAGCATAAAAATGGACACAACTAAACAATTGCACACAAACTAAACAGAAAAGTAAAGACACAAATAACGAAAAAACTAACAAAACCATACCAACACACCAGCCTGCACTACTACTAAAAATGACATACAATGACCTACCACAACATATTCACACATAAAATAGGTAACATATTTGAAAAGTAAGGCATGAACATTGCTTATAAAAAAAAAAGGCTCTGAGCACAATGTACTTAACTGCTGAGGTCATCAGTCCCATAGAACTTAGAACTGCTTAAACCTAACTAACCTTAAGACATCACCCACATCCATGCCCGAGGCAGGATTCGAACCTGCGACCGTAGCGGTCGCGCGGTTCCAGACTGTAGCGCCTAGAACCGCTCTGCCACACAAGCCGGCAAACATTGCTTACAAAACAAACAACTCAATACAAAAGTACATCTTAAAAATGAAGTCAAAACCAGGCAGCGAGCAGCTACCTGGGATCCATCAACTCAGCTGCAGAGATTGTGAAAAGAAATACATGGGAGTGACTGGTAGGACATTCAACACAAGATATAAAGAACACGTCAGAGCATTTAAATACGTTACAAACCATTCAACATTCGCAGAGCATCTAAAACAAGAACACTATCTTTAGCAAGCTTTTGAGATAAAACTCAGTCCAACTAAATGACAACTCTATACATGTCGTTCTTGAACTGCTGTTCTTTCTTGTCTTACGAGACTCACTGCATAATATTTGCTTCCTACGCTATTATACATAGCTGTTTGTTAGTAATTATATCTCACGCCTTTCATAATCTACTTTTGAAGATTTGTACTTACTTCGTTGATACCTACTGAACCCAAGCACTGCGAGTTCTGCTTTGTCGTTATCCGTGGTACATGTTCCTAATTCCTCCGCATCCCTCATCCTCTCCCTACAGCATAGGAGCTGTGCGCTTGTACGCCTGTCGCAAAAACAATGAAGCAAACTATTGCAGAGTAAATACCGTAATTTCCCTAGCATGCATGCAGTAATAAGAAAGTGCAAAACGGATTGTGAGAGTTAAAAATGTGTTTCAATTGTAAGTAAAGTACAGTTACTGATTTAAAGGTCACTCTCTAAAGCAGTTAATTTTAACTGTGAAAAGGCAATTATTCACGGTCTGTTACCTGGTTCCGATATAAGAGCCATCTGGTGGTTGTAACACGCTATGCAAATGTCATCTTTGCAATACTGCTTGTCAGCTGTACCTTATACGCCGCTTAAAGTGGGTTTTCACTGTTTAAAATATGTCCAGCTTATGTGAACAGATGTGCTACTGTGTACTGTGTTTTTGTGATATTATAAGCATCTGTGAGCGATATATATATATATATATATGGGCATGGCCTATTACACAAGATGCTTTCCGTATTTAAATTATTAGTTATGACAACCCTTTTCTAATGTGGTAGTTTTTATCCACTCGATAACTTGGCGTGAGGTTTCAACATAAAATGAACACGTTTTACAACAAAAATATTTTTAAGGTATGTAAATGTACCCTGATTCTATAATGCCAAACTAAAACTATTATCTCAAATATTAAATCTTAACTCATGATATGAGACATACTCCACGAGTATATACTATGATAAAGACCTGATGATGACAGTCAAGTCTGTCGAAACTAGTTGTCTTAAATAAAGAAATATTTTATGCGATCTGGACTGTCGAATGTTTTTTTAGTCAGATGGTTTCATTTTCAATACACTTGCAGCAGAACAAAAAAATTCAGTGATAGACCCAGAATACTCAACTCCAAGTTGGAAAGTTTTCTTGAGATACACTCCTTCTATTCTGGACAGGGGTTTCTCGCAGTAGTTGATAACTTTTCTCCAAAGTGTGTTACTCACAAGTACACTGTCTCAGAATTGTTTCATGTTTCATTCATTCGTTACTGTTTCTGTTTATAAATTTCCTAATCAACATTCTGGAAACTATATACTGACTCGGTCCTCGACCAAGTAACTTTAGCTTCATAGCCCCTTGGCACCTGATAGATAAATCGAAAATAAAAAAAATTGCCCGAAGCGAGCAAGTTGTTTTAAGATACATAGCGTCTTGGAGATAAAATAATGATGCGTGACGTCATAGCAAAGTCAAGCGAGTATCATTATCGTTTTAGCGGGAAAATCTGGTTTTGTCCATTACTGAAAGTGCTACTTTAAATGCACTATGTTATGGAGATATTTTAAGTAACGACTTTAGTACAAAATGCACACAAATCAATTAATCTATAATTTTTTTTCAAAATATCCATTTTCAGGCTTATTGTTTGTGAAAGCATTGCATTTGAATTAAATATGCATGAAATTTGTATGGTTGTTACATTCATTTTGTTATCTTATAGCTGTCTAACAAACATCTTTGCTTACAACAACAACACGTTATTTTCAGAGTTGCAATACTTATGTATAGACATGAAACTTCATCTTTGTTCTTTTTTTAAAAAACAATTCTTCATTATGACGTTAATAAAGCGATTTGAATACCTGCGTAATAACTTCATCCCTTACTCATATTTTTAATGTCTTTGGTTTACAGTATTAAACCATAATTTAAGTATCATTTTGTACCCTTAAATAATAAATGTTATTTGCTGCACTGCACACTTCTAATTTGGAAATTTCTCTAAAATGCTAGTTTTGCCGATAACTCAACACAAAATTTCGATTTGTAGGGCACACACGAAAGACTTAACCTAGAAGTCTATGATCTTAAATACTATCCTGCCATCACTCTAACTAAAAGCCGAACAATTGGTACTTTGACGTGTGTAATCGTCATGACAGAATTAGAGTAAAATAAGGAATTTGAGTAAAATAAGGAATGGGTTTGTAGAACGCTTCTTGAGCAATGAAGTATTTGTTAATTTGGTAAAGGAGGGAAGTGTTGGGAGTAACCACTATTCAGGAATAAATAAACAAACACCATCTGGATCACAAATTTTTATTTAATAACAACCGATTTCAATCTGTGCTGCAGATCATCTTCAGGTCTAGATTGGAACAAAAATGCAGTAACAATAATTGTTTTACAGGAGTGTGATAGTACATGCACTTGCCTCATGGCTAGAAATAATAAAATATTATGAACTCACATGTACCTGACACACCAAACTGCAGCTTGTCAACGTTGTGTGAAACTAGCATAAAAAAACAAGGATATGGTGTGGAGAAAAATTTTCGGACATTCACATGACATATGCGTACATTAAAACGGTTAAAACTATCTCCCAGTTTATAAAAATGTGTGTGTGTGTGTGAAATCGTATGGGACTTAACTGCTAAGGTCATTAGTCCCTAAGCTTACACACTACTTAACCTAAATTATCCTAAGGACAAACACATACACACATGCCCGTGGGAGGACTCGAACCTCCGCCGGGACCAACCGCACAGTCCATGACTGCAGTGCCTTAGACCGCTCGGCTGATACCGCACGGCTCTCAGTTTATAAATAAATAAAACATTAATAAAAATTCAGATTTTAAAGAACATGTAAATGTAGTAAATTTCAGCATCAATGACAAAGAAATGTTATAAACATACTGACAGGACAGTATGCACTGTACATTTTCTTTGTTCTTCACATATTTATTAAGAAGATTTTAAAAGCTGGTGCAAAATTACCAAACGTAATTGGGCTTCAAGAAATTTGCCTTCATTATAATGAACAAAATATACTGAGGATTCTTACTGTAAGTTAAAAGAAAAAGTGGAAACAAAAAGGGGCCAAGTTACGAAATAACCATAACTACATAAGTGTGAAAATTTCAGCATGAATGATGCATTATACAATATTAGATAAAAATAAATTTTATACACACATTGACAGCAGCTGTGCATCACATATTTTCATTCTTGTTTGAGCCTATGTATTTTAAAAGACAGTGCAAAATTACCAAACATATCTGAAAATTTAAGAACTTGCCTCCATTTTAATGAATAAGAATAGAAATACAGTGAAGACTCTTACTGTAAGGCAAAATGGGGGAGAGGAAAGAAAAGGAGTCTAGTTACGAAATAACCATAATTTCGTTAATGTAGTAAATTTCACCATGAATGATGTGCTACACAAGATAAACATCAAATGTAACAAACAAAAGTAGGGGGACAAAGTACATTTTGGCGCAATTTTTTAGTGCAGGTTGCTACATTCAGTGGAGAACCTATTGTTCGACTTTGTTTGAAAGGTCCTTAACCTGTTGTTCTGCTAAGAGGACTATGGCCCTCTGGAGGTACTCTATCCTTTTGATTGACTGGTTTTAACACCCTGGGGATAATCCTTCATTTTTATTGACAGGGTTCTTAACCTATTGTTTCCCCAACCCTCCTCCCCATCCAACTCCCCCTCCCTCATCCCTCATGGAACTCCCCTTGCCGATACAAGAACACTTTTGTTATGAATTTGATTGACTAATTAATTAAATCGATCATTTGGAGGAAACTACTGTATGTTTCTCGATCTATACAACACAGTTTGCACTGAGATTCTAGTAATTTGTCCATGTGCAGAAAATAATGGTGGTTTTCGAAATATGTCATGAACTTTTAGATATGTAATTGTTCTGATTTCCCCATTTGTGCTTAGAACCAGTGTGCTTCGAAAAGTGAGGACAGTAAATAATAAGGACCTGATTTCATCCCTGACTTCGGCAGCAAATATAGACTAAGCCTGCTCAATGCTTACAAGTGTGATCATAATAAAAAAAGTGGAACAGTTGTTTAAATGTTACATTCTGCGATCGATTTCCTGACAAATTCTTTAAATAAACTTTATTCCATACACCATCTTGGCCGCGCGGGATTAGCCGAGCGGTCTGGGGCGCTGCAGTCATGGACTGTGCGGCTGGTCCCGGCAGAGGTTCGAGTCCTCCCTCAGGCATGGGTGTGTGTGTTTGTCCTTAGGATAATTTAGGTTAACTAGTGTGTAATCTTAGGGACTGATGACCTTAGCAGTTAAGTCCCATAAGATTTCACACACATTTGAACTTTTTGAACACCATCTTGTACCCTGTAAATTGTTTAAATAAACATTATTCCATACAGTGCAGTCAATTTCCCACAAATTCTTCAACTAAGTAAATAAGCTATATTCCAAACAGTGCCTTGCATCGCGTAAATTGTTTAAATAAACAGTATTCCACACATTGTATAAATTGTTTAAGTGGACTTTGTATGTGAAATTCGTTGAATTTGACAGTTGGGTTATTTGGGGCAGGAGACCAAACTGCGAGGTCATCAGTCTCATCGGATTAGGGAAGGATGGGGAAGGAAGTCGGCCGTGCCCTTTCGAAGTAACCACCCCGGAATTTGCCTGGAACGATTTAGGGAAATCACGGAAAACTTAAATCAGGATGGCCGGACACGGGATTGAACCGTCGTCCTCCCAAATGCGAGTCCAGTGTGCTAACCACTGCGCCACCTCCCTCAGTCTGAAATTTGACATTTTCAGTTTTCTGTTTTCTACTCCATAGTGTACTTTGGACTATCTTGAACATTTTGGTATATAATACATCAATATCAGACAATTGTGAGACCTTCAAATAATAGTTTGAATGTTGATGTGTGACTGTCAAATTTCGTGGCTACGCATATATTGCCACAGTTGAGCAGTCATATCGTGAGAACTACACAGTCTAGAAGCCTGTGAATTGCTTTGTCCTATGCCTACTGCTACGTCTCAGAAGTTGGCATTACGGATAAACAAGTCAGTCCTTTGTTTATGATACTAGTTTTCTTTGAAGGTTGTGTGATTATCGGATATTTTTGTAGTAAGCTAACTTCTATTGCTTTTATATGTAAATAAAATGACTTAAAGTAAAGGTAACTTCAAGAAACGCAAATTTGCGGGTAACAAATATGTGAGACCTTTGTTTCATCGAATATCAACCAATGAAAAGCCATGTCATCCTTTGTGTCCACCTCCACCAAACACTTAGTGTAAATATAGGCAAGCTGAATTTTCTGGTTCAAAATGGCTCGGAGCACTATGCGACTTTTCTGAGGTCATCAGTCGCCTAGAACTTAGAACTAATTAAACCTAACTAACCTAAGGACATCACACACATCCATGCCCGAGGCAGGATTCGAACCTGCGACCGTAGCGGTCGCTCGGCTCCAGACTGTAGCACCCAGAACCGCACGGCCACTCCGGCCAGCTGAATTTTCTGGCACCCTGCATGAATTTACACATAAACATTCTCTACCTTTGGCAGTAATGGAGGCAATCAAACTCATTAACAGCGATATGGCAAATCCTGAGCTACTAAAGAAGTGTTTGCATCGGAAGACCCAGAATGTGAATGAATCCTTCAATAATGTTGTGTGGTGCCGTGTGCCAAAAAATGTATTTGTTGGCCTTATGACTCTAAAGTTAACAGTGCCTGATACTGTAATAACTTAATGGTGGGAACTTCAAAAGAATTAAGGTTCTGGAGAAGTTAGGGGTAAGATTTGTACAGAGCATAGCTATAGGACTGCAGGAGCTGGATGAGCTTTGTGTACGTGAAGCAGAGTTATCTGCTCAGCAAATGACAAAAGAAGCAAGACAGAAAAGGAGAAGGCAAGCACTGGGCTGTTGTATCGGTGAAGAAGACAGACTATGGGCCAGGGCAATTGTAGTGCATAAAAGACGTAGAAATGTATGTATAAGAATTTGTAATGAAAAAATTTTAAACCTCAATATCTCTGAACTACATTTTTCGCAATAAATGACGCGTTTTCTAAAAAAGTACTGACGGTAGAGACATGAAATTTTCACAGCTTGCCACGTGTAAGATTCAACACATATGGAACTAGAGTAATTAAAATATCCTGAGTTGTTTTATTTTTATGTTCATTTATTCACAAAATTCCATCAAAAAATTGAGTGTTTGAAAAAAAAAAAAAGATAACATGCCCCACAATACAATTTTAGTAATAATTCTAGTTCAGTGTATCTAGAAAGGTGCATTCAATAATTATGGAAAATTGTAAGTTTGTGTCTCAAAAAGTTTCAAAGATAATGGGTCAGAAAATTTGATAATTTAACATTGACAGCTTAGGACATACAATGTCCCCTTAAACAATATTCCATACACTGAAATCGATTTCCTGACAAATTCTTTAACTAAATAAATAAACTGTATTCCATACACCACCTTGAATCCCATAAATTGTTTAAACAATATTCCACACATTAGCTTTGTGTACGTGAAGCAGAGTTATCTGCTCAGCAAATGACAAAAGAAGCAAGACAGAAAAGGAGAAGGCAAGCACTGGGCTGTTGTATCGGTGAAGAAGACAAACTATGGGCCAGGGCAATTGTAGTGCATTAAAGACGTAGAAATGTATGTATAAGAATTTGTAATGAAAAAGTTTTAAACCTCAATATCTCTGAACTACATTTTTCGCAATAAATGACGCGTTTTCTAAAAAAGTACTGATGGTAGAGACATGAAATTTTCACAGCTTGCCACGTGTAAGATTCAACACATATGGAACTAGAGTAATTAAAATATCCTGAGTTGTTTTATTTTTATGTTCATTTATTCACAAAATTCCATCAAAAAATTGAGTGTTTGAAAAAAAAAAAGATAACATGCCCCACAATACAATTTTAGTAATAATTCTAGTTCAGTGTATCTAGAAAGGTGCATTCAATAATTATGGAAAATTGTAAGTTGGTGTCTCAAAAAGTTTCAAAGATAATGGGTCAGAAAATTTGATAATTTAACATTGACAGCTTAGGACATACGATGTCCCCTTAAACAATATTCCATACACTGAAATCGATTTCCTGACAAATTCTTTAACTAAATAAATAAACTGTATTCCATACACCACCTTGAATCCCATAAATTGTTTAAACAATATTCCACACATTATCTAAATTGTTTAAACCATGTTCCATACACTGCAATCGATTTCCCTCCAAATGACCGATCAGCTGAGTATTTTCTATCCAATTTCTGGGAAGGGGAGGGCTGGGGTTTTTCAGATGGTAGATTTAATTAATTGATCTATTTAATTAACTAGTCAGTCAAATTGGTATCAAAATTGTGCTTTTATCAGCGAAGGGAGTTCCCTGAGGGATGGGGGATGAGGAGATGCAGGGGGAGGAGGGGGAGGATTGGGGGAACAATAGGTTAAGGATCTGTCAACCAAAAGGATAGATTATCCCCAGGGGATCAAGGGCCTGTGAATCAATAATACGTTTGCTCCTGAATTTGGGTAACCCCAGCTATCAAATTGCACCAAAACATGCTTTGTCCCCCCTACTAACATACTGCTAGCACACCGTGTATCGTACATTTTTATTCTTGTTTATGTATTTTAAGAGACAATGCAAAATCACCAGACATATCTAAAATTTTACGAATTTATCTTCATTTTAAAGAATAACAGTAGAAATACACTGAGGACTCTTACTTTAAATTAAAAAAGGGGAACAATACGAAGTCGTGATCCAAACGGTGTTTGCTTATTTAATAACAAGAGGGTTGCGGTTCCTGAGACATGACGTCAATCATCAACTAAAAAGGAAGACAAAAGCTTGAATATAGTAGGCAGATTCAAATGGCTGTGGGTTACAGAAGTTATTTAGAGATGAAGAGACTTGCAAAGAACAGACTTGGAAAGAATAGACCAGCGTGAATAGTGCAGCAAACCAGTCTTTGGACTGATGGCTACATCAGTTATTTTCATGAAGATTTGTGTACACTTTTATCGTGTGCTCTTTATTGAAGCGAACGTTTGATCATAGCTGCAAGGACAGTAATAGGCATTTCCTTTATACTCGTGGACCTCGAGGCTTAAGAGAACGCAGAATAAAATACCTTGTTTTGCTGTTATTATCTTTGGGAATACACGAACGAGGTAACAGTTGTTAGAGAAGGATACAAATTACCTTATTACAGAGTGAAAGTGATTTTTGCGAAAGTTCCGAACAGGCGGGAAAGCTGGGAAGGTGTAATTACACCCGAGATGATTATGACAAGAGGAGTGAAAAGCTGCACGAGAAATGCCGAAGCCGAGAGATGAGTAGCGACGTGTAGCAGCCAGAAGGGAGAAACCTCGGCACAAAAGGTGTTTCAAACGACGTGTCTCTCAGCAACGAGATGATCAATATCATTAGAATTCGAAGGTCACAATAACCGTGTTGTGTATCGCAGTTACTGGCGATTATCTCACGAACTACGCTTACACCGAGTCGCTACTGTGAAGAGAAACACTGGGGCCGATTTTCATGTTTTTAGGTTAGGCGAAACACACTGAAGTACTGACGCAGGAACATTTTTTCCTCTATCGGCATCAAATCTGTATCTTGCCGATGGCCGGAAACCAAGTGGCGTACTGTAGTGCTATATGTATGCTTACGATAGCAGGAGTAAAAGTCTGAAGTCCTGCGCCAGCTGCATAGCTGCGCTTCTCGAATGGCACTCAGGGGACAGCCAAGCATGACGTCCCCACCAGAAGCTGTAGCATCCATTTGAGTTTGCGTAGTACAAAAAGTAAAATCGGAAATTTATTCCGAAATACATCTGTGTCTTAGAAGGCAGAGCTGAGATACGTAGGCGAGTAGCTACATCGTTGGTGACACTCAAACCTCGGCCCTCTCACTCTGTTTCTTTCTCTTTCTCATTTACATTTCGTGACTAGAAAGTCGCTAAGGATTGGAGAGCGGAGCAGAAAGCTTAGGTACAATAAAAGTAGAAATATATATGTCCGGATGAGCTCAAAAAGGTGACAACACCAGAATGTCATTTTCAATGGAGAGAAGTCTTCCAAAGTAAAAGTGATGATGACCACATGTGTGCCGCAGGGGAGTGTCGTAGGACCGTTGCTATTCACAATATACAGGGTGCTACAAAAAGGTACGGCCAAACTTTCAGGAAACATTCCTCACACACAAATAAAGAAAAGATGTTATGTGGACATGTGTCCGGAAACGCTTAATTTCCATGTTAGAGCTCATTTTAGTTTCGTCAGTATGTACTATACTTCCTCGATTCACCACCAGTTGGCCCAATTGAAGGAAGGTAATGTTGACTTCGGTGCTTGTGTTGACATGCGACTCATTGCTCTACAGTACTAGTATCAAGCACATGAGTATGTAGCATCAACAGGTTAGTGTTCATCACGAACGTGGTTTTGCAGTCAGTGCAATGTTTACAAATTGCGGAGTTGGCAGATGCCCATTTGATGTATGGATTAGCACGGGGCAATAGCCGTGGCGCGGCACGTTTGTATCGAGACAGATTTCCAGAATGTATGTGTCCCGACAGGAAGACGTTCGAAGCAATTGATCGGCGTCTTAGGGAGCACGGAACATTCCAGCCTATGACTGGGGAAGACCTAGAACGACGAGGACACCTGCAATGGACGAGGCAATTCTTCGTGCAGTTGACGATAACCCTAATGTCAGCGTCAGAGAAGTTGTTGCTGTACAAGGTAACGTTGACCACGCCACTGCATGGAGAGTGCTACGGGAGAATCGGTTGTTTCCGTACCATGTACAGCGTGTGCAGGCACTATCAGCAGCTGATTGGCCTCCACGGGTACACTTCTGCGAATGGTTCATCCAACAATGTGTCAATCCTCATTTCAGTGCAAATGTTCTCTTTACGGATGAGGCTTCATTCCAACGTGATCAAATTGTAAATTTTCACTACCAAAATGTGTGGGCTGACGAGAATCCGCACGCAATTGTGCAATCACGTCATCAACACAGATTTCCTGTGAACGTTTGGGCAGGCATTGTTGGTGATGTCTTGATTGGGCCCCAAGTTCTTCCACCTACGCTCAATGGAACACGTTATCATGATTTCATACGGGATACTCTACCTGTGCTGCTAGATCATGTGCCTTTACAAGTACGACACAACATGTGGTTCATGTATGATGGAGCTCCTGCACATTTCAGTCGAAGTGTTCGTACGCTTCTCAACAACAGATTAGGTGACCGATGAATTGGTAAAGGCGGACCAATTCCATGGCCTCCACGCTCTCCTGATCTTAACCCTCTTGACTTTCATTTATGGGGCATTTGAAAGTTCTTGTCTACGCAACCCCGGTACCAAATGTAGAGACTCTTCGTGCTCGTTTTGCGGACGGCTGTGATACAATACGCCATTCTTCAGGGCTGCATCAGCGCATCAGAGATTCCATGCGACAGAGGGTGGATGCATGTATCCTCGCTAACGGAGGACATTTTGAACATTTCCTGTAACAAAGTGTTTGAAGTCACGCTGGTACGTTCTGTTGCTGTGTGTTTCCATTCCATGATGAATGTGATTTGAAGAGAAGTAATAAAATGAGCTCTAACATGGAAAGTAAGCGTTTCCGGACACATGTCCACGTAACATATTTTTTTCCTTTGTGTGTGAGGAATGTTTCCTGAAAGTTTGGCCGTACCTTTTTGTAACACCCTATATATTAATGACCTTGTGGATAACATCGGAAGTTCACTGAGGCTTTTTGCGGATGATGCTGTAGTATATCGAGAGGTTGTAACAATGGAAAACTGTACTGAAATGCAGGAGGATCTGCAACGAATTAAAGCATGGTGGAGGGAATGGCAATTGAATCTCAATGAAGACAAGTGTAACGTGTTGCGAATACACAGAAAGAAAGATCCCTTATCATCTAGGTACAATATAGCAGGTCAGCAACTGGAAGCAGTTAATTCCATAAACTATGTGGAAGTAGGCATTAGGAGTGATTTAAAACCAATGACCATATAAAATTAATCGTCGGTAAAGCAGATGCCAGACTGAGATTCATTGGAAGAATCCAAAGGAAATGCAGTCCGAAAACAAAGGAAGTAGGTTACAGTACGCTTGTTCGCACACTGCTTGAATACTGCTCACCGATGTGGGATCCGTACTAGATAGGGTTGATAGAAGAGATAGAGAAGATGCAACGGAGAGCAGCGCGCTTCGTTACAGGATCATGTAGTAATCGCGAAAGCGTTGCGGAGATGATAGATAAACTCCAGTGGAAGGTTCTGCAAGAGAGACGCTCAGTAGATCGGTACGGGCTTTTGTTGAAGTTTCGAGAACATACCTTCACCGAGGAGTCAAGCAGTATATTGCTGCCTCCTACGTATACCTCGCGAAGAGACCATGAGGATAAGATCAGAGAGATTAGAGCCCACACAGAGGCATACAGAGAATCTTTCTTTCCACGAACAATACGAGATTGGAATAGAAGGGAGAACCGATAGAGGTACTCAAGGTACCCTCCGCCACACACTGTCAGGTGGCTTGCGAAGTATGAATGTATATGTAGATATACAATAATCTAAATCTATACTAATTTACAAAGACAAAACGTTGTGCAACGATGTTACCAAAATCCTTGAAAAGTTTTTGATCTGTTCACTTCAAGTTTATATACAATCCTTGAATACACTATCGGACGAACATAGGTTATATATACTGGCCAGTCACTTTACTGTGACCACCTGTCAGAAACCTGAATAACCAGCTTCTGCAGCGCGAACCGCCGCAAGACATGAAGGAAGAGTGTCAGTGAGGTTCTGGAAGGTACCAGCATGGATGAGGAGTCATGCCGACTCCTGTGCCGTTTGTGCGCTAGGTTTCTCGGTTGAGGATCCATGGCGCGAACAGCCTGATCAAGGTAGCCCAACGGCCTCTCGATTAGGTTTAAATCTGGAGGGTTTGGAGTACAGGGAGTACGGTAAACTCATTCTGGTGCACTTCGAACCACGTACATGCATTGTGAGCTGCTTGACGCATCTGCTGGCAAATGTTGTACCGAGGAAAACAAACTCCATGGAACGGTGGACGTGATCCCCAAGGATATATGCAAACATATGTATGAAGGTAGTATCTGTTCCCGTAAGAACAGATACCAGTGATGACCGTGCAGTTTCTCTAGAAAGAAATGATAATTATCGACACACTAGCTGCAAACGGGCGTTGATATACATCATTGGGGACATGTCGATAATGTGTGCCCCGACCGGGACTCGAACTCGGGATCTCCTGCTTACATGGCAGACGCATTACCCATCTGAGCCACCGAGGGCACAGAGGATAGTGCGCCTGCAGGGACTTATCCCTTGCACGCTCCCTGTGAGACCCACATTCCCAACATGTCCACACCACTACATTCGTCGTGCGCCTAATAGATGTTTGCCCATCTGTCCTCAGTATCCTCGGTGGCTCAGATGGATAGAGCATCTGCCAAGTAAGCAGGAGATCCCGGGTTCGAGTCTCGGTCGGGGTACAATTTTCAACATGTCCCCAATTATGTATATCAACGCCTGTTTGCAGCTTGGATGTCGATTTAATTATCATTGCAAATATATGTGTATCCACTGTACTGTCGAGAACAACGAGATCACCGACGGAATACCACGAATGAATTCCCCTGACCACAACGCTCTCTCACTGTAGCAGGCGTTTCGTACCGCACACGCCAACGGCCATCTGTCCAATGGAGCATAAAATGTGATTCATCTGGAAAGGCTACCTGTTGCTACCCAGTGGACGTGCAGTTGCTTTATCAGCGTGAAAGTTCCAGTCTCCGCCGCCGATGAACAGCAGTGCATGAACCAGGAACATGCTGTGAAGGCCCACACGCAGCAACGTTCGCAGAACGGCCGTTAGGCAGACTGCTGGTAGCCCCTTCGTTCGTGGCCAGTTGCTCGACAGTTGCACTCCTATTCGCCTGTGTGCATCGCTGCAGCCGTCGTTCAGCCCTGACATCTACGACCAGCGGTGCACCACTGTTGCCTCAGTGCCGGTTTCGGAAACCGTCGTTTTTCCATGAAAGGCACCCTTTAATCATCGCAGCTCGCAAACAGTTCAAAAACTTAAACGTTTCGTAAAGGCTTTCATCCTTGGCCCAGAAGCCAAAAAGCTTGCCCTTTGGATGGCAGATAAATCGCTCCGTATCCGCGTTACATAACACTGAAAGATCTAAGTCGAAACAAGGCCCCGGGAGTAGACAACATTCCATTAGAACTACTGATAGCCTTGGGAGAGCCAGCCCTTACAAAACTCTACCACCTGGTGAGCAAGATGCATGAGACAGGCGAAATACCCTCAGCCTTTCAAGAATAATATAGTAATTCCAACCACAAAGAAAGCAGGTGTTTGACAGGTGTGAAAATTAACGAACTATCAGTTTAATAAGTCACGGCTGCAAAATACTAATACGAATCTGTACAGACGAATGGAAAAACTGGTAGAAGCCGACCTCGTGGTAGATCACTTTGGATTCCGTAGAAATGTTGGAACACGCGAGGCAATACTCACCCTACAACTTACCTTACGAGAAGAGTAAGGAAAGGAAAAGTTACGTTTCTAGCATTTGTACACTGGGAGAAAGCTTTTGACATGTTGATTGGAATGCTCTCGTTCAAATTCTGAAGCTAGTAGGGGTCAAATACACGGAGCGAAAGGCTATTTACAGTTTGTACAGAAACCAGATGGCAGTTATAAGAGTCGAAAGGCATGAAAGGGAAGCAGTGGTTGAGAAGGTAGTGAGACAGGGTTGTAACCTATCCCCGATGTTATTTAATCTGTATATTGAGCAAGCAGTAAAGGAAACAAAAGAATAATCTGGATTAGGAATCAAAATCCATGGAGAAGAAATAAAAACTTTGAGGTTTGTCGATGACATTGTATTTTTGTCAGAGACAGCAAAGGACCTGGAAGAGCAGCTGAACGGAATGGACAGTGTCTTAAAGAGAGGATATCAGATGAATATCAACAAAAGCAAAACGAGGATAATGGAATGTAGTCGAATTAAATCAGGTGATGCTGAGGGAATTAGATTAGGAAATGAGACAATTGAAGTAATACATGAGTTTTGCTATTTGGGGAGCAAAATAACTGATGATGGTCGAAGTAGAGAGGATATAAAATGAAGACTGGCAATGGCAAGGAAAGCGTTTCTGAAGAAGAGAAATTTGTTAACATCGAGTATAGATTTAAATGTCAGGAAGTCGTTTCTGGAAGTATTTGTGTGGAGTGTAGCCATGTATGGAAGTGAAACGTGGACGATAAATAGTTTAGACAAGAAGAGAATAGAAGCTTTCTAAACGTGGTGCTACAGAAGAATGCTGAAGATTAGATGGGTAGATCACATAACTAATGAGGAGGTATTGAACAGAATTGGAGAGAAGAGAAATTTGTGGCGCAACTTGACTGGAAGAAGGGATCGGTTGGGAGGACATGTTCTGAGGCATCAAAGGATTACCAATTTAGTACTGGAGGGCAACGTGGAGGGTAAAAATCGCAGAGGGAGACCAAGAGCGAAAACAGTAAGCAGATACGGAGGGATGTAGCTTGCCGTAGTTACTTGGAGATGAAGAGACTTGCACAGAGTAGAATAGCGTGGAGAGCTGCATCAAACCAGTCTCTGGACTGAAGACCATTCAACATCCGCGTTACGACAGTGACTGGTATTTTCGGCGTCTCCGCGACGCATCTTTTTTACCATACACAGCCAGTGCTGCCACCTACAATCTGTGAGTGGTTATTGCACCTTGGCATAGGCAGTGTTCACATTAATGTGATTGGACAATGTACAGATATCCATATATAGATTTATAAGATTCTCGCATAGCTTTTGATCGATGTACTTTATGTTTTTACACTACACTCTAAATAATCTGGCGGAAGTAAGCCATACATTTTTAAGCAACAATTGTATGTTTTCTACGTGATTTATTTATATTCTACATTTATAGTATTCACCATTCATAGTCAAGAAAATATCTTTACAAACGTGTTTCCATCTCCATAATAAATTATTCCAAATAATTTCTTCCAGATTGAGAAATATCATATCTCCTCTAAAAGTCAACTGCTCGCTACTATGCCTGTAACAAGAATGTACTAGCGTTTCACAACGGATAAGTGACGAAGCGCACCACAGCTTACGTTAGACCCGCAGAATCAAGGATCTTATCCACCACTCATGCAGTGCGCTCATGTGTCATTGTCCCAGCACAGTAAAGATAAAATATTTACAGTGGCAAAAGAAAATATTAAAACCTTACAGAACGTATAGTTAAATTCGATCAGTTTTCACGAACGCAGCTGTTACAACCAACTGAGAGAAAGAAAATGTGCGGTTTCGTTTTCTTGATCGTTATCGGTTTTAACTACCGTAACACTGCATTTAAAACATTAGATAAATTGTTTCTCCTGTATATATTCTTTCTCCTTATATATAATTTCAAACAAAAAATTGTATACAGATAGCTGTGTTGCTTTCTTTCCTTCCTCGTAGTCGATTTCAACAGAAAACAGGAAAGTTGTCTTTATGATTTACTGGACTAAGATTAGAGCACTACTCTGGGACCTAAATTGTCTGAAACTTTGTAATTCTGCCCGTTTGCAGATTAAAATTATATGAAATACTGTCATCACAGATATAGCAGCTGGAGGGGTCTCGTATGCCATACACCAACGATATACCCCTTCATTTTAAGCGACCTCAGTTCCCAATCTAGCTTTCCTTCCTATGCCAACAGTCGAGGCTCAAGCTCATAGAGAGGGAGTAAGAGAAGATAGACAGGGACGTGTGGAGCAAAGAAATGGAGATAGACAGGGAAAAGGAGGAGATGGACCGAGTGAGGGAAGCGGAGGAGAAGGAGGAGGAGGAGGAGATAGAGAGAAGGAAGAGGAGGAGAAGGAGGAGGAGACGGACAGAGAAGGAAGAGGAGATAGACAGAGAGAGTGAGGAGGAGGAGTAGGAGATTGACAGAGAGAGGGAGAAGGAGGAGAAGAAGATGAACACAGAGAAGGAGGAGGAGGAAGAGAAGATAGAGAGAGGGAGGAGGAGGTGGAGGAGGAGAAGGACAGAGAGAGGGGGGAGAAGTAGGAAGAGGAGGAGGAGGTGATGGGCAGAGAGGAGGAAGAGATGGACAGAGAGAGAAGGAGGAGGAGGAGGAGGTGGAGGAGATGGAGAGACAAAGGGAGGAGAAGTGGGAGGAGGAGGAGGAGGATCCAGAGGAGATGGACAAAGAGAGTGAGGAGGATGGGATGGTTATGGTTCAAATGGCTCTGAGCACTATGGGACATAGCTTCTGAGGTCATCAGTCCCCTAGAACTTAGAACTACTTAAATCTAACTAACCTAAGGAAATCACACACATCCGTGCCCGAGGCAGGATTCGAACCTGCGACCGTAGCGGTCGCGCGGTTCCAAACTGTAGCGATAGAACCGCTCGGCCACCCCGGCCGGCATGGGATGGATAGAGATAGGAAGAGAGGAGAAGGAGATTAGGACATATATCCAATTTCCAGACTTATTTGGCAAATAACAAATAGGGTAAAAATACTTAAAACTTTAATACAGGATCAGAGTTATTTACGAAAATATCCATAATCATCATTACATGTGTATACTTTAGTGATTTCAGAGTCTTACTTGAAATGTTGTATGTCTATGTATGTCATTTTATAACGACGTGTTGCTTTGGAGTGAGAACAGCGAGTAAAATTTCTACATTTCCTGGTAAGTGTGCTATCTCAAGATTTAGTCAATTTTTTTTGTTACAAACCTCGCAGTCTTAGATGTGTTAAAGAAAGCCATTTCATTATCGCTATTACGTTTATTTCTTCACAACTGGCCTCAACTCACAACCATTTCACAAGCTTCATTAATTCGTGCGTACACCTACTATAACGGGCATCCCGCGACAGTTTTCTGCTGTCGTGGAACAGTAATCACCGGTGGTGAAAATCAATGGTATTTGAAGTAGCGATTTTCGGTTCGAGCGCCACTGCACCAATGCTTACGAAGTAGGATCGGTCCATCGGTAAAAATTGTTTTGTCAACATAATTCCAGATAAAAAATACATTCGTTCTTTCAACGAAGAAAAAAGCTCGGTTACCTCCTCATCGTTACCATCAACATGACGAAATTATCTGCATAATCGTAAGGCGGTTCAAATTCCAGTCCGTCCAACCAGCTTTAGGTTTTCTGTGATTTCCCTAAGTCGCTTAAAGTGAATGCCGGGATAGTGCCTTCGGAAGGATACGACCGGCTTCTTCCCCAAATCAGAGCTTATGATCATAAGTCAGTGGTTGCATCAATGACTACAAGTGTAATAAGAAATGCCAAGAAAGGAAGGAAAATATATTTGCTTAACAAGAGTGATAGGGCACAAATCGCAGAATATCTGAGTGACCACCATCAAACGTTCATTTCTGAGGAAGAGGATGTGGAACAAAAATGGAAAAAATTCAGAAACATCGTCCAGTACGCCTTAGATAAGTTCGTACCGACTAAGGTCCAAAGCGAGGGGAAAGATCCACCGTGGTATAACAATCATGTACGAAAGGTACTACGGAAACAAAGAAAGCTTCATCATAGGTTTAAGAGTAGTCGAATCATAGCTGATAAGGAAAAGCTGAACGAAGCGAAAAAGAGCGTAAAGAGAGCAATGAGAGAAGCATTCAACGAATTCGAACATAAAACATTGGCAAACAATCTAAACAAGAACCCTAAAAAGTTTTGGTCATATGTAAAATCGGTAAGCGGATCTAAATCCCCTATTCAGTCACTCGTTGACCACGATGGCACCGAAACAGAGGACGACCGAAGAAAGGCAGAAATACTGAATTCAGTGTTCCGAAACTGTTTCACTGCGGAAAATCGTAACACGGTCCCTGACTTCAGCCGTCGCACGGACGCCAAAATGGAAAATATTGAAATAAACGATATCGGAATTGAAAAACAACTGCTATCACTTAGTAGCGGAAAAGCATCCGGACCAGACGAGATACCCTTAAGATTCTACAGTGATTATGCTAAAGAACTTGCCCCCTTTCTATCAGCAATTTATCGTAGATCGCTGGAAGAACGTAAAGTACCTAGCGACTGGAAGAAAGCGCAGGTCGTTCCCATTTTCAAGAAGGGTCATAAATCAGATGCGAATAATTATAGGCCTATTTCGCTTACGTCAATCTGTTGTAGAATAATGGAACATGTTTTGTGTTCTCGTATTATGACGTTCTTAGATAATACAAATCTCCTTCATCATAACCAACATGGATTCCGCAAACAGAGATCATGTGAAACTCAGCTCGCCCTATTTGCCCAAGAAATTCACAGTGCCGTAGACACTGGCGAGCAGATTGATGCCGTATTCCTGGACTTCAGGAAGGCATTTGATACGGTTCCGCACTTACGTTTAGTGAAAAAAATACGAGCTTACGGAATATCGGACCAGGTTTGTGATTGGGTTCAGGATTTCCTAGAAGAAAGAACACAACATGTCATTCTTAACGGTTCAAAATCTGCAGATGTAGAGGTAATTTCGGGAGTACCGCTGGGAAGCGTGATAGGACCTTTATTGTTTACAATATACATAAATGACTTAGTTGACAACATCGGTAGCTCCGTGAGGCTATTTGCAGATGACACGGTTGTCTACAAGAAAGTAGCAACATCAGAAGACTCGTACGTACTCCAGGAGGACCTGCAGAGGATTAATGCATGGTGCGACAGCTGGCAGCTTTCCCTAAACGTAGATAAATGTAATATAATGCGCATACATAGGGGCAGAAATCCATTCCAGTACGATTATGCCATAGGTGGTAAATCATTGGAAGCGGTAACGACCGTAAAATACTTAGGAGTTACTATCCGGAGCGATCTGAAGTGGAATGATCACATAAAACAGATAGTGGGAAATCAGGCGCCAGGTTGAGATTCATAGGAAGAATTCTAAGAAAATGTGACTCATCGACGAAAGAAGTAGCTTACAAAACGCTTGTTCGTCCGATTCTTGAGTATTGCTCATCAGTATGGGACCCTTACCAGGTTGGATCCAGCGAAAAGCAGCGCGATTCGTCATGGGGACATTTAGTCAGCGCGAGAGCGTTACGGAGATGCTGAACAAGCTCCAGTGGCGGACACTTCAAGAAAGGCGTTACGCAATACGGAGAGGTTTATTATCGAAATTACGAGAGAGCACATTCCGGGAAGAGATGGGCAACATATTACTACCGCCCCCATATATCTCGCGTAATGATCACAACGAAAAGATCCGAGAAATTAGAGCAAATACGGAGACTTACAAGCAGTCGTTCTTCCCACGCACAATTCGTGAATGGAACAGGGAAGGGGGGATCAGATAGTGGTACAATAAGTACCCTCCGCCACACACCGTAAGGTGGCTTGCGGAGTATAGATGTAGATGTAGATGTAGATGATCGGTCTGTATTGACCTTGTCCGTTAAGCCTTAATCTCCGTTCCTTCCCTCTTTCGCTTACCAATTGTCTTGTTTCTGAAGCTGCTAGTTCACAATTATCAATGAACTTTACCGGAATAGTTTAAAGATCTCTATCAGTTAAGAGATAGGCCTAATCAAGGTTTTTTTTCGTCAGTGGATCATTTTCATAATAACTCACCATAATGTGGAAGGTGTGAGTGCGTTCAGACATGAGATACATTTGTCCAAATGGTTCAAATGGCTCTGAGCACTATGCGACTTAACTTCTGAGGTCATCAGTCGCCTAGGACGTAGAACTAATTAAACCTAACTAACCTAAGGACATCACACACATCCATGCACGAGGCAGGATTCGAACCTGCGACCGTAGCGGTCGCTCGGTTCCAGACTGTAGCGCCTAGAACCGCACGGCCACTCCGGCCGGCTGTGAGATACATTTGTTCTGCGAAAACATGGCTACGTGTTCGAAGAGTACCAAGATAGGTTTAGCTCACTCCGTTGTCCACCAAACTTAGACCAGCTCGATAACCTGTGGGACCACCTCGACTGGGCTGTTCGCACCGGGAAACCTGGCACAGCTGACTGCGACGCTGGAGTCGGCATGGCTCCACGGCCCTGTCCGTACCTTCCAGAAAACCACTGACTCTCTTCCTCCGCGCTGCAGGAGGTGGTTACTTAGGCTTTTGACAGGTGGTCATGGACAGTGTACAGAGCCTCAGTATAAATGCTTATAAATGTGTATAAATGTTTGTAGAATCACTATCACCGTGTTTTAAATTAGTTTTCGCATGACTCTAACATATAGACCTGCAATTAGTGAATGATATAAAAAGAACGATCAGCTGTTTTGTGAAATCGTATGGTCATAAGTAAGAAATATAAAGTATATTGAAGAAAGATTTGATATGCCTTGCAATGACGCGCGGAATTATGTACTTTTTTTAGAATGAGATTATCACACTGGAGCGGAGTGTGCGCTAATATGAAACTTCCTGGCAGATTAAAACTGTGTGCCCGACCGAGACTCGAACTCGGGACCTTTGCCTTTCGCGGGCAAGTGCTCTACCACCTGAGCTACCAAAGCACGACTGACGCCCGGTCCTCACAGCTTTACTTCTGCCAGTATCTCGTCTCCTACCTTCCAAACTGAGCTTTGGTAGCTCAGATGGTAGAGCACTTGCCCGCGAAAGGCAAAGGTCCCGAGTTCGAGTCTCGGTCGGGCACACAGTTTTAATCTGTCAGGAAGTTTCATGTACTTTTTTTACTGGCAAAAGTACTCGAGCAAGAACAATTATAACGACGGCACACACAATGAGACAGTACTTCCTGCACCACACGAATTGTCTTCCCTGATATTTGAAGAATTCTTTTGAGACAAAATTTGTTGCAACTTTTTTACACCTTTGGACATCGAAGATAAAAATATGTTGAGGACACTCATCAGCAGACTATACGTCTACCTAATCCAGTAAATATATCCTCTAGTACTCTTTAAAATTGAGCTAAACACTGAATTTGAAAGTCTGAGTTGGCATCCTATTTGCTGTACATTTTTCCAAGCATCATTCGAACACACGTCAAATGTTTTTCTGATCTGTCTGATTCCTTACTTTTAGACATATCATTTCACGAAACAATTGACCGTTTTTCATTTTTTTTATTTATTAGGTTTCATCGAGAAAGCATAATAGATAATGTATTTAAATATCAATAGGTGTTCTATTATTATTAAGAGTGTGGTCGAGAGAAAGCAGAGAAGTTTCAATTTATGCTGTGATCCCCTTCAATTTGGTACCTCATTTGTCCATTTCCCACTCTTCGTTTGAGTGCGAAACTCGGACAAAAACCGTGTAAATTATAGGAAACCATGGTTTCGTTACACTCAAGCATTTGACCATAAAACAAACAGGAATATTTTTATAATAGACATTGCACTTCTTACAGAGGTATGAGATACTATTGACGCGCTCAGCACAGAGTTTCCATAATATATAGTTTGTAACGGAATTGTTGACAGTAAGTGTGACAGTCCGGAAGTTCTAAACCATCATCAGCATAATTAGGGTTCTGCGTCTACAACAGTGAAGGTATTACGTGCTTAACATAAAGTAGTTAACACATCACATTTGTGATGACTATACATAAAGAATTTTCGTGTATATTTTGTAGTGAAAAGGAGCAAATAAATAACGAGATTGCCAGTTTAATGTTAGGTGCTACGAAAATGTTGCATGTTGATGCGAGCGTGGAAGCCGGCAGAAAACGGCCGCCAGACTCGGCGAGGGCTTGTAAAAAGGTGGAAGGTATGCGACACGGTGAATTCCGCTGACGGGATGGTGCCAGACCTCCCACACAGCAGCAGGCAATATCCCATCTTGCCACGCACGCCTAAAATACTGGAGTCCGCCAGAAAACAGGTTCAACGATTCACAGCGCAACATTTAAATTGTGCATGCCTCCTGTACTATGAAGAATAATTAAAGTATTCAACCCATATAGGTATAGGTAAAGAGGGTCTGTCTCTCATCAAAGTCATCTGGGGACATTAATTTCATCTTCAGAGCCTGTAAGGGTAGAGGTATCGATCCTGTATTTGACGGATCGTACCTACTCTTACGCTTGTTTGCTACAGTGCAGCGGTATCGCTGATAGAGATGTTACGTAGTTGTAGAATGGACAGACTGGCTGGCGCCTGGAGATCTTTTGGCACGAAGGCTTGAGTCATTCGTGCTTACCTTGCGTCGCGCCAAAGCCATCAAGCGAGCACAACGCGTATGTGTGTGAGAAAAGCGGTCGTGCTCAAAATAATAATTTTGAAGCTCAGGATTTATTTCGTATCGGGGAAGTTGTTATGTGACTGAGAGGCGATCGTACGGTAAGGAATCGGTAAACTCAAATAAGCCAGTGATAGACGATTGACGATAAATGCAGTGCAAGTGCGGTCAGAAAAAGTAGGGGCGTGATACTTGAATTCCGAGCGGTCTAAGGCGCTGCAGTCATGGACTGTGCGGCTGGTTCCGGCGGAGGTTCGAATCCTCCCTCGGGCATGGGTGTGTGTGTGTTTATCCTTAGGATAATTTACGTTAAGTAGTGTGTAAGCTTAGGGACTGATGACCTTAGCAGTTAAGTTCCATAAGATTTCACACACATTTGAACATTTGATACTTGAATTCAAAGAGGAAAAGTGTTCATTAATTGCAACCTCTTCATTATCATTATAATATTTTGCAAGGGAATGAATTGTACCTGTAGAACAGTGTGGGAGAATTCGTTGTAGGTCAGAGCTTTAGCTATCAGAGGCATGTACCTTGGGAGTAAAGTCGCCCTCCAAAATTGCCTTTTTATGAATGTTCGATGCCTAGTTTTCCAAGCAGCCAGAAAACAGAACGTAATGATGAAGCATATGACAGTAAATAGCACGGAGTGGAGGGTTACAACCCATATTAAACTGATATTAAAAGCTGAAGTAGCATGGAGAGAAGTACCGGCACAAAATGGTTCAAATGGCTCTGAGCACTATGGGACTTAACAGCTATGGTCATCAGTCCCCTAGAACTTAGAACTACTTAAACCTAACTAACCTAAGGACATCACACAACACCCAGTCATCACGAGGCAGAGAAAATCCCTGACCCCGCCGGGAATCGAACCCGGGAACCCGGGCGTGGGAAGCGAGAACGCTACCGTACGACCACGAGCTAAGTACCGGCACTGATTGGCTGTCACAAACATGCGTTATGCGAGCCAGTCTGGATACGATACCACTTGAAAACGGCACTTTTGCCTTCATCCTCGTGAGCAGCGTGCACGCAAAACTTTGCCATCAGTACTCATGAGTCGGTGAATAGGTTTGACTGCCGTGATGTACAACGCTGGTGAGATGTTGTCGATCCTGTCCCTATCCCAAGGCACTTCCTAGCCTCGTCATTGTAATACAGGGCTATTACAAATGATTGAAGCGATTTCATAAATTCACTGTAGCTCCATTCATTGACATGTGGTCACGACACACTACAGATACGTAGAAAAACTTCTAAAGTTTTGTTCGGCTGAAGCCGCACTTCAGGTTTCGGCCGCCAGAGCGCTCGAGAGCGCAGTGAAACAAAATGGCGACAGGAGACGAGAAAGCGTATGTCGTGCTTGAAATGCACTCACATCAGTCTGTCATAACAGTGCAACGACACTTCAGGACGAAGTTCAACAAAGATCCACCAACTGCTAACTCCATTCGGCGATGGTATGCGCAGTTTAAAGCTTCTGGATGCCTCTGTAAGGGGAAATCAACGGGTCGGCCTGCAGTGAGCGAAGAAACGGTTGACGCGTGCGGGCAAGTTTCACGCGTAGCCCGCGGAAAATTGGCTCATGCCAGAACTGGAGACCGACAGCGCCGACTTCATCTTTCAACAGGATGGGGCTCCACCGCACTTCCATTATGATGTTCGGCATTTCTTAAACAGGAGATTGGAAAACCGATGGATCGGTCGTGGTGGAGATCATGATCAGCAATTCATGTCATGGCCTCCACGCTCTCCCGACTTAACCCCATGCGATTTCTTTCTGTGGGGTTATGTGAAAGATTCAGTGTTTAAACCTCCTCTACCAAGAAACGTGCCAGAACTTCGAGCTCGCATCAACGATGCTTTCGAACTCATTGACGGGGACATGCTGCGCTGAGTGTGGGAGGAACTTGATTATCGGCTTGATGTCTGCCGAATCACTAAAGGGGCACATATCGAACATTTGTGAATGCCTAAAAAAACTTTTTGAGTTTTTGTATGTGTGTGCAAAGCATTGTGAAAATATCTCAAATAATGAAGTTATTGTAGAGCTGTGAAATCGCTTCAATCATTTGTAATAACCCTGTATAAATAATTAGTGTAAGATTTAGCCAGTGCTTCTTAAGAGCAAGTCAAGTATTTAATAAAATAAAATCTTACCTTAATTAGCTTTATTTATTCCGGGTTCGAAACCGACTGGCGTTGTTGCGTGCAGAGAGTTGTGTGTATTCTGTGTGCAACAGGGCACAGAGGTGAAATTATAGGTTAGGGACACTTACGGTTGTGTGTTGCGAAGCAGATCTCGGACCGCTGGATTCTGCAGGTTGAGGAACCTGCTCACAATACCGGAACAGCATTTCAGACCCCAAATGCCACATCCCAACTTATGCCTTTGATATTTACATGTACAGAAGTACTCTGCAATTTACACTTAAATGATTTGGCACTGAGAGCTCGTTTCTCAGGATGGGGCAGGATAAGGTTACGATTGTAGACGGGGCTGTAATCGGTTACTCTCGGTTGCACAACAAATACGTAAGCTTTATTTAAAGACACTAAAATTATAAAACAATCTTTTAAAAAAAACAAAACTGACTGTATGATGGCTGAAGGCCTTATCACAAAAATTCCATAATTTTAGGGCCGAAGGCCACCAACAATAATCTCGAACAACAAACGGCTGAAGGCCTGAATTAGAAGTCAGAAGAACAATTCCAAATAGCACATATGTTTTAAAATAACTGTAACATGGCTGAAGGCCATGTGAAATTATTACTCGGCTGAAGGTCACAAACAATTTCAAATAATTTGAAAATTACAAATATCCTTAAAACAAACATCACGATCTAAAGAATCAGGAAAAGTGGTTCTCAGCAAGTGTTCCAAGGGTCGGCCTGGGAAGGTAAATCAAACATAAGGTAAGGTGAGACAGGCAGCCAAGAGTCGTACTCACGTAACAGGATGGCAACTCAACTAGGAACCAACTCAACTAGGAGCAGCTTAAGCGCCGACCGACCGACTAACCAATCCGCCTAACGTCCGATCACCGGTATAACGATGGAATATTTTTATGCATGGGCGAAAAGACAGACAGCACTAAGTCTTCAGAAAACACGCAAGGCCGAAGGAAACACTGGAACCAAGGTAGACGTCTCAAAAAAATATGCACAGTACAATACAAGAGGCTGTCGAACTACATGCTGTGTCCAACAGCATCAACACGACCAGGATAGGTACACTGCCGGAAAAGCATACTAACCTCCAGGACAGGTAACTGGAGCGTTAGCGGCCACAAGGGAGAAAATACCGCTGGTTGCACTTCACTAATAAGAATAATACTAAATTCAATGATGAATAACAAATAGGGAAAGATGACTGCAATATGTTACCCCCTCGAAACACTTCACTCGTTGCCCCCAGGCTCAGCGGCCTTGGGAGCTACAACCCGCCGACCAAAGGCGAGATCTCAGTATAGTCGGGGTTGCATTGGCAGTTAACTCTTCACTCAACTTAAACGTCCAGGGTTCGGTGTGCAACGAACTCGTCGCTGTCGCAGCTACCCCTCCTCTATCCGGCAGTGGCAGCACGCCGCCAGCGGCCCCAGCTTGCCCCCGCGCTGCACGGACCTGCCCGCTGCTGCGCCCCAACCGAACTGATGTCTGTCCGCAACTCTTCACCAAATCCCGTACGCAGACAGCATTAAAACAACTGCTCACTCAAAACCACAAGATACTCACGGATCTGGGAAAACAATTCCACCAGCAACTCACAATACTAAAACCAATCACTGTGACACAACACAGACGAATTATAAGTCGGCACAAACACAGAAAAGACAGAAGCGGTCGGAATACTAAATGCACCGCGTCCGCTGCGACGACCGACAGAACGACCAACCAACGGACGTCCCCACTCAAGTCAGGCATGGGAAAGATTCCAGTACAAATCGTCGACTGACAACTCATTGCCATGAGATCGCTTCGACGGGCAGACACACACACACAGAGGTGAAAGTTACACTACTCGAATATGACGGTCCATTAAACTAAAACTCGCTGAATCCGGTCCTTGAATTGGCCGTGCACTCATGCGACCACATCCTTCTGTCAGACAGTGTATGTATGTCGGCAGCGGTCGGGCGAGTACTGGCTGTCAGGTCCTCACTGCTGCTTCGTCCCAACTCAACTCACTCGAGATACTATGACCCGAAAATACAAGAGGCCGCTCCAAAGATGGTACCACAGTACGTGGTATCGATAAGCGCTGCTGCTGCCACTCTCGGACAGACAAGGCGAGCAAACGTAGCAGCGCCAGTGAACACACTAAGAAAACGAGATGCCACTATCACTATTACAAGATGCCAAGCTATGAACGGCTTCAACGCGAGCCGCACACGGCTCGGGCACAGAATCCATAGAACCAGTTCCAGGCTTTTTTCTACACCATGCTGCTCTCGAATAGCACGTGGAAAAATGTACATCTAAATATTCCAGCGCGAGCTTTGATTTGTCTGGTTGTATGACGTCTGTCGTTTCTTCCTAAGTAGGTAAATGTCAACTAATGGAGAAAATTAGTGATTGTAATGTCACTAAAATATCCTACCGCAACGAAAAACGTTTTTGTTTTAATGAATACCGTCCCAACTCGCTTATTATATCCGTTACACTCTCTTTCCTGTTTCGCGATAATACATACGAGCCGCTCTTGTTTGAACTATTTCGATGTCCTCCCTCAATCCTACCTGGTGACGATCCCATACCACATAGCAATACTCCAGAAAAGGCCAATCAAGCGTTCTGTAGGCACTCTCTTTGGTAGATCTGTTGCACCTTCTAAGTGTTCTGCCAGTAAAATGCAGTTACTCCAGACGTGGCTATTGCAGCTGTTGAAAATGTAATTATACGTAGTTGAAATGTGCCTCATAAGGGAAGAATACAATCATTATAGATGGGTCCACGTCAAACCTCCATCATTCACAAACGCAAAAAAAAACTATGAGAGATAGATACTTGCAGTTTGCGGAATCATGTAAACTAACTGAAAAAGCTTTGTATAAAAAATTAATACACTTCTACAAGAGCTCTTTTCGTAAGCCGAAAATTGCGTAGGAGATAATCTGTCTCAATCCCCATGCGCACAACTACGTCGTGGATGATGGAGGCTACTGCATCCACAAATCTTCGTTAGAGATAACCATGGCAACGCACAAACGAGGAATTCTGGGGTGTTGTCCGGATATCGTCAGGGCCACTTGACTGGTCCAGCAACTCCATCCGTCACTCTGGAAATGTTCGGTCCAGAAAGTCACGAACATGTAAACTCCAGTGCCGTGGTGCACCATCCTGATGGAAGATCACGTTTGTCTGAATGGGAAGAGGCCGATGGCGAGCAAATTACTCAAGCATTTCAACAGTTTCTGTTACTGTTTGCTCGATGAAGAAAAATGATCCGAATATGTTGTCTTTCATCAGCGAACACCACATGTTCATCTTTTCGGTCTCCCTGACATGTTCCTGAAAACTGTGGGGGTTTTCTGAACACACAGACGCGTATCTTGTACCGATTAACCTCACACGTAAGGAAGGCTGCTTCGTCGGAGAAAATGACGTTTCCTAGATAGATGCGGATTATCCCAATGGAATCCAACATCTCATATGTTTATTTATTAGCCGTTCAGCATGTTTACCACGCAACTGGCTTTGTCAAAACACATTTTACATATTTCATAAAAGTATAGTTGTTACTGATTTTTACATTATACATTATGCATACATATAAACAAATCTTTTTAGTAGTTAGTAATTTGTACAATTTACTCACATCATCATTTTACATATACATAAATACATATAAAGACATAAACTTCTTACTAATCAGACAATTTCAGCAATAATCATTATACAGTTTACGTTCAAGAATTAATTGTAGGGTTTTACACATTTAGTTACTGATAGTTACATTATTTCATTATTTATACATTCCTTTCAAATTACTTTCGAGATATTTTTCAATTGGGTAATATGCTTTATTTTTGAGCCATGTGTCTAACACCTCCTTAAATTTAAAGTGGGTGAGGGTTTTGACGGATTGTGGCAGTTTATTATATAACTTTAGACCGAGGTGTTTGTGACTGTTGTGTGTCAGTGACAGCCTAGAATACGGTATATAAAGCATGCAGTTGTTTCGAGTGCTGTGGAAATGTAAATTCATTCTTTGTGTAAATTGTTGTATACTTTCTTTTACGTATATTAAGCATAGAGACTTGGGAGTGTCATTATGTTTAATATACGGATGTGCTCCTTACAGCTTTCTCTTGGACCCAATCGTTGTAAACTTCCAATTGTTTTTTATTGTTTTTTTTTTTTGTTTTTGTTTGCCATTTGAATAAACAGTTTGTGCCTGGTGAATTACTCCATAACAGAATCTCATATTGTAGCTGTGATTGAAATAATGCATAGTAGCAAAGCATCAATAAACTTTTACTGACAGAATATCTTAGTTTATACAGCAGGAATATTACGCGTGAAAGTTTGCCAGTGAGATAACTTATATGGTCATCCCAACAGAGCCTTTGGTCCCAGTAGTTTGACACTGCGATTCTCTGCTTTCCGTACCTTCAGATTAAAGTAAATTTCAACTGTTTTTGTGTTGTTTATACATAACTCGTTAGCAATACACCACACCCTACATTTTTTAAAAAAAATCATTATTTTTGTTTACCACTCTTGCGCACTCTTACCTGTGGAGATCATGGTCATATCATCAACATATAAAACATTTTTTGCTGGCTATATAGTCTGAGAAGTCATTAACATAGATAATAAAGAAGAAGGGTCCCAGAACGGAGCCATGTGGAATTACTCTCTTACTTTTCATTAGATCTGACCTTTCATTGTAAACATGCACTGACTGTTGCCTGTTATTTAGGTATAACGTAATCAAATTAAGTGGTTTGTCTGCAATACCATATATTCTAATTTTTTAACGATTATCTCATGTGATACTGAATCAGATGCTTTGCTTAAGTCTATGAGTGCTGCACATGTGGTCAGTTTACTTTCAAAAGCAATAGCAAATTCGTGGCGAAGCTACAAGTTGCTTCTCTACAGTGTCTGAAGAATTTTAACTTCTTAAGTGGACAAGCGAAGTCGTCCATGAAGCACTCTGTGAACTGTTAGAGATGTTTAGCTCTCGTGACGCTCAGCGAATTGACTTGAATGGGCTTCTTTGCTAGGTCTCTCTGATCTCGTCTACCATTTCATCAGATGATGCGCGTGTTTTGGCAAAAGTCGGTCCTACCATGCTTTAATCGTCATAACGTCTGGTGATTCGCTTCGAAATTCATGTCGTATATTTTTTGGACAGCAGTGGATGATTATGTTCCCGGATACCACACCATGTATTGGGCTCTCTCTTGAGGTATGGTCAATTCTGGTAACTATTTAGAAACTAAAACAAGCAAAATGAATTGTGTGGACGAAAATCAACCCAAACCTTTCGAGTTCTTTTACATGATGCCGCAAACCGCAAGTATCTATGTGCCATAGTTTCTTGTCTCTCTTTAGTTTTTCTTAATTACATTTGGAAATCAGGGAGATTTCGCCTGGACACCCAGTATAGTTCATCAACGCAGCATTTCACTGAATAATCCATTGTCAAAACTGAACTCCAGGCTGAAAATCGTCCGACCCCCACTGCTTGCACACGTTGGGGTGTAACTGTGGCTGTCCCTGTACTCTCCACGATGTATTGCTTGAAGTGTTTGTTCCATGGGCCAGTTGACAGTTGGATATTCCCACACGACCCAATACTGCATGCTCAAACACAAGTGTGCGAACAACTGCTTGTTGAGAACCTTGGGACACGAAACAACGGAAATGGGTGTGAATTGCTGAAGTGAGAACATACGAGTGTCAAAACATATTATGGAGTACTCCATGGACACGTCTAAATCTCATTTCACGTTCGTACGACTGAAGAATCTGCTGAACGAATTCCCTGAACCTCGACCAATTCAGCATACCTCACCCCCCCCCCCTCCCCCAATTCCCCCTGTTTGCATGCACAAGGCAATTTGTGTTTGGGAAACCTTTGAGTCCAAGAGCTTATGTCGGCGGTTAATGGGGGTTTTTCATGGCTACCAGAATCGCACCGTACACACATTGACCTGAGAGATTACGTTAAAACATAATTTTTATTTACTAGTTGACAAACACTGTTTCACTAACTGGCCAATCCATGTTCGCCTTGCCGCCATAAATGCGAGATAATGCGCATTAGTATGGAGAAGGGGAGGGTGGTTTGTATCCTATGTTTTTTTAGTGAAACATTGCTGCTATGCAGCGTGACTGAATAACACATAGCCGTACTATTTTGAAACTATATAGAATGAATGACATCACAGAATGAGTAGCAGAGAAGGCAAATGGACGACTTCCATTTATTGCGAGAACTAGCCTTCAAAGGTGGCCAAGTATGAGATATTTATGCGACCTGCTCTTCAGTACTGCTCGAGTGTTAGAAGTTGTCAATAGGTAGATTTAATAATTAAAGGAGGGAAGCAGAAATGTAAATGTTATAGTAAACAGGCAGTCCAGTCAGTAGGAGAAAATTACGGATCCACACAGGTGTTTTTCCTTTGTAAGAGAGACAACTTTCTTATCGTAAAATTGACGTAAAACTTTAAAGAAAAAATCTCGAAGACAGGGAGCAAAACGAATCTGCTGTTTCCACTGACTGCCCAGCGTAAGGAATATAACAACGAGATAAGAAGGATCAGAGAGACTATTACGGCTTACAAGTATTCATTTGCTCCGCGCTCTACACACGAGGAGAACGGCAAAGGGGCGGATAAATAAATGTAGGAAGCCCTCTGCGCCATGCAATATACAATGGTTCAAGGAGTAAGTATGTAAATGCGCAGGTTGCGAGAACTGTTTTACGTAAGCCTAGTCATAACAGGCTACAAACATGTGTAGTTAATGCAGCCAGCAGTCTTTGATGTCAGAGAAAGAAACGGTTGATACTGCAACGTGTGTTCGCCTGTTGGCAACCATTTGCTCGCCCGTCTTAACGAACTGTCGTCACACCGTCTATACAGGGTGGTCCATTGATAGTGACCGGGCCAAATATCTCACGAAATAAGCGTCAAACGAAAAAACTGCAAAGAATGAAACCCGTCTAGCTTGAAGGGGGAAACCAGTTGGCGCTATGGTTGGCCCGCTAGATGGCGCTGCCATAGGTCAAATGGATACCAACTGCGCTTTTTTAAATAGGAACCCCTATTTTTATTACATATTCGTGTAGTACGTAAAGAAATATGAATGTTTTAGTTGGACCACTTTTTTCGCTTTGTCATAGATGGCACTGTAATAGTTACACACCTATAAGTACGTGGTATCACGTAACATTCCGCCAGTGCGCACGGTATTTGCTTCGTGATACATTACCCGTGTTAAAATGGACCGTTTTCCAACTGCGGAAAAGGTCAATATCGTTCTGATTTATGGATATTGTGATCAAAATGCCCAACGGGAGTGTGCTATGTATGCTGCTCGGTATCCTGAACGACATCATCCAAGTGTCCGGACTGTTCGCCGGATAGTTACGTTATTTAAGGAAACAGGAAGTGTTCAGCCACATGTGAAACGTCAACCACGACCTGCAACAAATTATGATGCCCAGGTAGGTGTTTTAGCTGTTGTCGCGGCTAATCCGCACATCAGTAGCAGACAAATCGGGAATCTCAAAAACGTCGGTGTTGAGAATGCTACATCAGCATCGATTGCACCCGTACCGTATTTCTATGCACCAGGAATTGCATGGCGACGACTTTGAACGTCGTGTGCATTTCTGCCACTGGGCACAAGAGAAATTACGGGACGATGACAGATTTTTTGCACGCGTTCTATTTAGCAACGAAGCGTCGTTCACCAACAGCGGTAACGTAAACCGGCATAATGTGCACTACTGGGTAACAGAAAATCCACGATGGCTGCGACAAGTGGAACATCAGCGACATTGGCGGGTTAATGTACGGTGCGGCATTATGGGAGGAAGGATAATTGGCCCACATTTTATCGATGGCAATCTAAATGGTGCAATGTATGCTGATTTCCTACGTAATGTTCTACCGATGTTACTACAAGGTGTTTCACTGCATGACAGAATGGCGATGTACTTCCAACATGATGGGTGTCCGGCACATAGCTCACGTCGTTTGAAGCGGTATTGAATAGCATATTTCATGACAGGTGGATTGGTCGTCGAAGCACCATACCATGACCCGCACGTTCACCGGATCTAACGTCCCCGGATTTCTTTCTGTGGAGAAAGTTGAAGGATATTTGCTATCGTGATCCACCGACAACGCCTGACAACATGCGTCAGCGCATTGTTAATGCATATGCGAACATTGCGGAAGGCGAACTACTCGCTGTTGAGAGAAATGTCGTTATACGTATTGCCAAATGCATTGAGGTTGACAGACATGATTTTGAGCATTTATTGCATTAATGTGGTATTTACAGGTAACCACGATGTAACAGCGTGCGTTCTGACAAATGATAAGTTCACAAAGGTACATGTATCACATTGGAACAACCGAAATAAAATGTCCAAACGTAAGTACGTTCTGTATTTAAATTTAAAAAAC